>NW_027423693.1:0-216110 GCF_048934315.1 Petromyzon marinus | reverse complement strand
CCCAGGGTCCGTTGTTGTTAATCAGTGAGACCTCCCACAGGGTTCAGTGTTAATCCGTGAGACTCCCACAGGGTTCAGTGTTAATCAGTGAGACTCCCACAGGGTTCAGTGTTTATCAGTTAGACTCCCACAGGGTTCAGTGTTAATCAGTGAGACTCCCACAGGGTTCAGTGTTTATCAGTGAGACTCCCACAGGGTTCAGTGTTAATCACTGAGGCTCCCCCAGGGTTCAGTGTTAATCAGTGAGACTCCCACAGGGTTCAGTGTTAATCAGTGAGACTCCCACAGGGTTCAGTGTTAATCAGTGAGGCTCCCACAGGGTTCAGTGTTAATCAGTGAGGCTCCCACAGGTTCAGTGTTAATCAGTGAGACTCCCACAGGGTTCAGTGTTAATCAGTGAGACTCCACAGGGTTCAGGGATAATCAGTGAGACTCCCACAGGGTTCAGTGTTAATCAGTGAGACTCCCACAGGGTTCAGTGTTAATCAGTGAGACTCCCACAGGGTTCAGTGCTAATCACTGAGACTCCCACAGGGTTCAGTGTTAATCACTGAGACTCCCACAGGGTTCAGTGTTAATCAGTGGGACTCCCACAGGGTGCAGTGTTATTCAGTGGGACTCCCACAGGGTTCAGTGTTAATCAGTGAGACTCCCACAGGGTTCAGTGTTAATCAGTGAGACTCCCACATGGTTCAGGGGTAATCAGTGAGATTCCCACATGGTTCAGTGTTAATCAGTGAGACTCCCATAGGGTTCAGGGGAGAGGGTGGGGGGAGAGGGTGGGGGGAGAGGGTGGGGGGAGAGGGTGGGGGGAGAGGGTTGGGGGAGAGTGTTGGGGGAGAGGGTTGGGGGAGAGGCTGGGGAGAGAGGGTGGGGGGAGAGGGTGGGGGGAGAGGGTGGGGGGAGAGGGTGGGGGGAGAGAGGGTGGGGGGAGAGGGGTGGGGGGGAGAGGGTGGGGAGAGAAGGTGGGGGGAGAGGGTGGGGAGAGAGGGTGGGGGGGGAGAGGGTGGGGGGAGAGGGTGGGGGGAGAGGGTGGGGGGAGAGGGTGGGGGGAGAGGGTGGGGGGAGAGGGTGGGGGGAGAGGGTGGGGGGGAGAGGGTGGGGGGGAGGGTGGGGGGAGAGGGTGGGGGAGAGGGGTGGGGGGAGAGGGTGGGGGGGTGAGGGTGGGGGGGAGAGGGTGGGGGGGAGAGGGTGGGGGGAGAGGGTGGGGGGGAGAGGGGGGGGGGAGAGGGTGGGGGGGAGAGGGTGGGGGGAGAGGGGGGGAGGAGGGTGGGGGGGAGAGGGTGGGGAGGGGAGGGGTGGGGGGAGAGGGTAGGGGGGGAGAGGGTGGGGGGAGAGGGGGGGGGAGGAGGGGAGAGGGTGGGGGGGGAGAGGGTGGGGGGGAGAGGGTGGGGGAGAGGGTGGGGGGGAGAGGGTGGGGGGGGAGGCTGGGGGGGAGAGGGTGGGGGGAGAGGGTTGGGGGTCGGTGTGGGGGTGGGGGGGAGGGGGGGAGAGGGTGGGGGGGGAGAGGGAGGGGGGGGAGAGGTAGGGGGGAGAGGGTGGGGGGGAGAGGGTGGGGGGGGAGGGTGGGGGGGAGAGGGTGGGGGGAGAGGGTGGGGGGGGAGGGTGGGGGGGAGAGTGGGGAGGGGGGGGGAGAGGGTGGGGGGGGAGGGTGGGGGGGGAGGGTGGGGGGAGAGGGTGGGGGGGGGGGGGGGGGAGAGGGGTGGGGGGGAGGGTGGGGGGAGAGGGTGGGGGGGGAGGGTGGGGGGGAGGGGTGGGGGGGGGGAGGGTGGGGGGGGGAGGGTGGGGGGGAGAGGGTGGGGGGAGAGTGGGGGAGGGGGGGGGGGGGGGAGAGGGGGGGGTGGGGGGGAGAGGGTGGGGGGGGAGAGGGCTGGGGGGGGAGGGTGGGGGGAGAGGGGTGGGGGGGGGAGGGGAGGGTGGGGGGGAGAGGGTGCCCTCGGCGTGGAAGTCGCCTCCCATCTTACATTAACATGCAAATTTCTCACTTTAACATCACTAGCCCCGCCCACTTTGTTTATGACCCTTGGGCTAAACCCATTTCAAACCTATAAAAAGTCTGCCTCAGCGGCTTTCCCCCTCCTTTTTCCTCCTGATGACGATTGCCTATGTTGCGATCGAAACGTCATAGTTTTTTCTTTTATATTTTTGTTCTGCGTGACTTTACCGAAAGATGCTCTTTGGTTCTTTCGGTAAAGTAACGTAGGTATAAAAATAGAAAATAAAAAATTATATATCACGACGTTTCGATTGCAACACAATCGGTCATTCTCAGACAGAAAAAAAATCCAGCAATGGATCTGAAGAACCAGCAGGCCATACCTACGTGACTTTACCGAAATAACCAAAAAGTATGGATTCCTGCAGTCACGAAAGCTTTAAGCCATGGTTTATGCTCCTTAATAAATGAAGACACCAAAACGTCTCGACCGCTTACGACTTATGGTGCCTCGTCAGCAGCGTCGGGCTCCCTTGAATCAGTGTTGGTGAAATGCCGATATTACACGGACTCTCGTCTTGAAATGGGGGATGAGTTGAGAAAATCTAGAAATCCCCGTGGAGGACAAATAGAGCGGACTTTGAACGTTGGAATGTAAGCTCGTGGATTATTGCATTGCTCGGGTGCATGGGGATATTGCGGGGACAGTGGCTTCCACACAGAACTTCGATGTGGGGTCTATCTCCGTTAGATTATTGGGCACGTTGTAACACAGGGGCGCGTTGAATATGGAAGACTATATACTCTAATCTCCGCTAACAGATTATATCCTCATGTTTGCGTCAGGAAAAACAATTCATACATTACAGCCTACGGTGCTACACATTTCAGGTAGCGGTAGTGCTATGGTTAACGTGCTGTGATACAAACCCGGCAATCCAGGTTCGATTCCCGTTCACGGTCAACACCTGTGATGGTTATCTGAACCGGTCCGGGGCCTCCCCTTGGTCGACTTAGCCTTAAATGAGTACCTAGTGCGGTTTGTAGTAAGCTTCGCCACTGAGGAGACAAAGGCGGCTGGGAATGGTGCTGTTAAGGCTTCAGCGGGGATCTTTGTTTGCTACACAGCATAGGTCGGCCTCTGTAGAGGAGGCAGAGGAGCAGGCTCGTGAAGGACGCTACTGGGCAGTGCCAGGGTAGGTGCACTGTGAGTCTATTGAGCAGTTGGAGGCCGTCACCCTCCAACAACAGCAGAGGTTGGAGGAGCAACGCTCAGAACTAGCATCATCAGGCGGCAGCAAGCATTGTGTATAAATTCACCTGTTTTGGTCTTAAGGAAAATTGTGCAAAATATAGAAAAGGTAAGAAAGTCACAAAACATAAATACATAACCAAACAAATTATGAAGTCCAAATTTGCAACACTGAATGCAATCTTGGGGCAAGGCAGCAAAACAAAAAACAATAGTCCCAGACTTCACCAAAACAACAACTCACTGCACATGAACATTGAACTATCGATGCATGAGGGGCAAGGATCAAGGATACAAATCACATCTGCAATTTATTTTGTGTCCAGCAACTCCGATTATAACGTTTGGCTCCATACTATGCAAAATTAGTAAAATGTACAACAGTTAGAGTCTGCAACGTCAAAGGCTTGGTCACCTATTCATATTTTTGTTTGAGGAAGAGTTAAATGGAAATTTGATGGGTGTCTTATGTTTCTTGGGTTAATGAATTAGCTAAGTGCAACGCAGATTTGCCAATATGGGTTTTATGAATGACCAGGGCCCACTTTAGATGTCTTCTTGCATCAAGGCGATGTGAGACTTGATTGTAAGATGTTTAAGTCGAGGGAACACCTAGCCTGGCATGCAATCGGTGTGTTTGGTAGCTGCACGAAAAGTTACAATGTAAATTCTAGATTTAAAGCTTTCGTGACTGCTAGGATCCATACTCTTTGGTTCTATTGGGTAAAGTCACGTAGGTGAAAATAAAATGACAAAAAATCACGACGTTTCGGCCACAACACAAGCGGCCTTCATCAGATGAAGGGACGAGACTGTCTGGAGGACAGCGCTAGAGTGGAAGAAGCCACGCTTAGATCACGACCTTTAAGCTGTGTGAGAAGCAAAGACCACGCTCCTTGACAAAGGAATTAGCGTATAATTTAGCATTGAAATGGCTCATTGAAATAGCTAAGTTAAAGTATACACATCCGCAGAGGTACCCCTTGACAAAGGAATTAGCGTTGGAGTGGAAGAAGCCACGCTTAGATCACGACCTTTAAGCTGTGTGAGAAGAAAAAGGCCAAGTGCCTTGACAAAGGAATTAGCATATAGTTTAGTATTGAAATGGCTCATTGAAATAGCTAAGTTAAAGTATACACATCCGCAGAGGTACCCCTTGACAAAGGAATTAGCATCGAATTTAGCATTGAAATGGCTGAGTGATTAGCTTGTAACTGGTCACAGAAATAGCTATGTTAAAGTTAGAGCATATACATTCACCGAGGCACCTAGTACTCATCAAACAGGAGAATTTAGCGAAACACAACCACGCTCAGACATCGGACCTGTGTGCGAGCAAACAAGGTGTTCTGACAAAGAAATTAGCATAAAATTAGCATTTGATTGGCGGATTTTAGGAAAGAGGTGGTTACGTGCCGGTGGACTCGCAGTTTGGCGTGGGGGGGGGGGAGTTTACCTATTGATGGTGTGAAAAGGGGGAATGTATAAGAGCTGCGAAAGTTTGGGGTACCACTACTTGAAAAATATACTGTACCATTGAAATTAGTTTAATGTTTAGTTCGATTTAGAACATCTTTCCAATGGTTACTTAATTTGAAACCAGCCTCTCGGTTGAAATTGTGTCTGTGTTTGTAGATCTGAATTGCTTCATGAACAAATCTCTGATAAAAGCCCGTGGGTTTGCAAAGAACCTTGGTATCGGAGAAAATTATATCGTGATCCCCCACAGCGTTGTAACAGTGTTCTGCCACGGCAGAAGAATTCGTTTTGCCGTGTTTCAAATCTGATTTGTGCTCGCGAATTCGGTCAGAGACATGTCGCTTTGTCTCACCGATGTAGCAATCATCGCAGGTACAACTCAATTTGTAAACCCCGGGGTACTGTAAATCAGGAATGACATCCTTCACGGATGGTATCAGATCACGAATTTTGTGTACTGTATTGAACCGGACCTGGATCTTGTGTTTGTTTAGAATTTTGGAAATCTTTTTAGTAACGCCTGCTATATATGGAAGTGTGATGGTTTTGACCGGAGTATCAAGTGGTTGTTTCTGTATGGAGGGAGAGACAGCTTGGCGGATGGTACGGTCAGAGTAACCATTCCTTTTGAGGGCCAGGTGTACATGTTTTAATTCACTGGTCAGGTGATGTTGGTCCGAAATGCAATGAGCCCTATGGTATAAAGTTTTGATGAGAGAATTATTTTGGGCTGGGTGGTGGTGGGAATCAGGTTTCAAGTAGGAATCTGTGTGGGTGGGTTTCCTGTAGACAGAATGCCCCAATGAGCCATCAGGTCTCCTCTCAAACAGAACATCTAAGAATGGTAGCTTGCCATCTTTCTCTACTTCCATGGTGAATTTGATGGCGGGATGTCTGGAATTGATGTGGTGTAGGAAAAGGTTCAGAGCTGGGAGGCCATGTGGCCAAATGACGAAAGTGTCATCCACATATCTCTTCCACAGGGAAGGTCTGAGGGTGGAAGTCTGGATAGCGTCTGATTCAAATTTCTCCATGAAAATATATTGAAATAAATGATAATTTGGTCCAACATGGACTAGACCCCGACACACCTGCACTGGTTAGGCACTGCCTCAACAATACCTACTTTACTTAGGAATGGCCCCTTCTACAAACAAAATGAGGGTACCCCCGTGGGATCCCCCTTATCACCAGTGATAGCCAATATTTTCATCCAGGAAAGCCACATTGAGTGGAAAGACTCATTTAAGGAGGGGCTTGCTGATGCTACATTGAGTTTTTTTTTTATTTTAAGTAGTTCATAGCCAATAAATTATCAGCTGTGTTTATTATTATACGCAAGTGGGAGCAAACCCAAGAACCTGGTGAAAACCCACGCGTTGCACGAGGCAACGTTCAATCCCGGTTCAGATTGAAACAGATGGTGATTAGTCCACTTGATGTATCGCCCTCTCCTGACGAGCCAGGGTAAGGCACTTCCTCGAAGCCCACGGGAAGGGAGTTTCACGACATCATCTGTGGGTGATCCACCAACCCTCCCTGCTGCCTCTATAGTGCTGGATTACCGGGGACGTGCGAAGCCGCCACCACCCTGTTCTCTCTCGTATGTACGATGTTACATACGGACACAGTCATCGTGGTAATGTTTATTGCAGGGCAGACCGGTATCCATCAACATCACGAACCCACTGCGTGAGGCTATTTCAGCAAGAAGACCGTCCCTCTGCAGAGCAAGGGTCGTGCTCATCAAGATGCTCCCCGTGACTCATCGCCTGCTGAGGAGTTCCCACTCTGTGACTGTGCGCCCGATAGCAGCATCGCCGCTGGGACTCATTTGGGGTGAAGTGTCTAGCAATGTAAAAGGAAATGGTGTTTCCCTGCCTCAAGGCCATCTCTGTGAAACATAATAAACACAGAGTGGGAATTGTGACTCGCCTCAGGTGAAACATTCACAGATGGCATCTTTATTCAGAGCAGGTGAAATACAACGATCATAGGCGATGCTGAGAAGGGCAGCCCTTTAAAAAGATAGATTTTAGCAGCAAGACTTAAAAATATTGGGAAATATACAACATAATTAGGTGTTTGTTGATCTTCTTTGGCACCGTACGTAGCCAACCGTGCTAATCGGAGGTGCGGGGGAAGGACAACAAACTACCGAAAGAACCAAGAATATATTATATGCATTGTCTTTGAAACTGGTTGGTCCACACCAGAGACAGCTTTCTTTGGAGCCTAGTCTCAAACAGTGTTAATGCAGACAAGATTCCTTGATAAAGGTTTCACTTTGGTGTTTTAACATCTTAACACCTATATTCTTTTTGATTTGAAGCTTTCGTGACTGCAGGGATTCATATTCTTGGTTCTTTCGGTAAAGTCACGTAGAAGGGAAACAATTAAATAATAAAAATATAAAACAATAAAATTCTCAAGACGTTTAGACTGTAACACAAGCAATTATCATCATGATGATTGTTTTATATTTTTATTATTTTATTGTTTCCCTTCTACGTGACTTTACCGAAAGAACCAAGAATATTAATCCCTGCAGTCACGAAAGCTTTAAATCAAAATCTTAACACTTGTTTTGTTGCCAGATAAAGGGGAAAACCTATTCTCATATTTTGGTACTGGCAAAGGAAAAAAAGCAGTTCTAAAGAAATTCGCTTTTAATCTAATTTATGATTTAAAAGTGCATAGCTTCAGTGGCTTCATAATATCGGAAGGAAAAACGTTTCAGACGGTGGCAGAAGCGCATGGGGAGGGATATTTAAACATGCGTTTAGATTATTAAGATAATTTGACTGCTATAAATTTGGCTGCTTTTCATTTCCACATGATAAGCCAACTTCGTGAAGCTATCATTTGTGACCAGGTTGCTTCTGAAAAAAGAAGCTAATACTTCAATGGGCTTTACCTGGTAAATTAAATATTGTTTATTTTCCTTTCAATTTTTTTGTAGTGATTTGTTTACCTTTCCTATACTTTGCACCCCTATCGTGTTTTGTATTGTTTGTTGATGTAACGCTTTGACCTACCCCTAATGGACATCTGTGAAAAAGAGCTTCATAGCTCATCGGATTCCTCCTGCAATATACATACATATTCTGATTTTGATGTGACAGGCACTCGTGCAGAAATTGGTGAACGGCAGTGAATTGATGAGAAGTTAAAGGCAGATTGTGAGAGCATACCGCGAGAGACACACAATATGGCGGGAGACAGAGAGAGAGACACACACAAGACAACGTTCTCCCATACAAGCTTCAACAGACTGTTGAAGGTTGTATGGGTAAAGGCTGGCACGAGCAACACCACTTCCGGCCGCCTTTGTCTCACCAGTGCTGATGTTTTACACACCGCACCCGATACTCGTTTTAGGCCGAGTCGACATAGGGGAGGCCCAGTACGGGTTCAGATATTCGTCACCCGATATTGGAGGTGAGCGGAAATCGAACTCGTGTTCACTGTTCCGCAGCTCCAAATGCATACAGACATGCGCACGCACATACCCACAGTAGAATTTGAACTCAATTCGTCTCACGTGAACGTGAATGGATAAGGGGATGTTGACTTATAAACAACCTGGCTCGGTGAGAAGCCTTATCGAGGTGATTGGAGGAACGTGATTTGATTATCCCTGCAACTGCAAAGCTCACAAAGTGTATCGATTGGGATGAAGTCCATGCACCTGCCTTGACAGTCATCCCGCGATAGCGTTCAGCCACAGCAAGGGGCAATCCTTAATTGCCTCATCGTTGTTTAATTCCGCAATCGCGGTCGGGGGTATGTGGGGAGCGTGTTGGACTTTGACCATTCCTAACCACGTTGGTGAAGGACAACGGTGAGTATAGGTGGGAGGGCGAGTTGCACAGTCACCCAGGGCCCCCGTGGTCCATGTCCCTTCTCAAAGGTTTCTCGAAGGTTCTGCCACCACCTCCTCCTGATCCAAAAACAGTGTTCTTCACTCATTTTCAGAGGGAGGCTACTTCAGCCGATATGACATCAGTCTGAGAGCCGCCTCACCTGCAAGGGGTGTTTTCATATCCATGTGCTGTCAGGGGTCACACTGAAGGCCACCTGGGGCCGCCATTGGCCCGTGGGCCTTGAAATGAAGAACACTGCTCTTACCGATCCCAATCGTCCTACTGTGACCGCCTTAGCGGGGCGGCTGCCCATAGTAATTGGCACGTTTTGTTTAGGTGACAAACCTTGCTGATTAGCTGTGTCGGGTGGTGGTGGGTTAACGACACATTTATATTTACGCGAAATAATCCAAAAAAACCTTTACTATGCGGTACACAGTTGCTTCGCAGCTAAAAATGCCCCACGGTTCAGTGCGACTCGTATGGATAAATAAGAAAGCAACAAAAACAAATTAATCGGTTCCATATTTCCCCATCATCCCGTTCTCCCCGCGGGTCCCTCAGTCCTGCGGAGCGCTGACGGCCTGGCAAGTGGGATGACGAATCGCCTGTGAATCACCGCACACGCGGCAGGCTGTGGATTCGTCTCGCAGGTCACGAAGCTCAGCCACGCAAGCAAACGACAGCTGTCCGTGTTCAGACTCGTCTCTTAGTCCTCCTGCGCTCGGAGCACGAACAGTAATCTGCACGAGGTTCGTGGGTTAGATCCCGACTCCATCGAGCGGAGCGCCGGGCGGATGTAATGCGGCAAGTTGACAGTAGGGGGCACAGGTGGTACATCTGCCAGTCATCTAATTCAGTCAGCCCATGGCCGCTGGGTCTGTCCCGTGACCTTCAGTATATTTTGAGTTTATATCTCACTCTCTCGCCCCGTGGTCGCGTGCATTTTTTTTCGGGTCCTCTGGTTTTTCCCTCCTCATTCAGAATCAACAATGTGCGTGTAGTGTCTGCCTGCAATACAATGTCCACACAATAAGCCACTTTGTGGAGCTATCATTTGTGGCCAAGTCTATTCTGAAAATAGCTAATAAGTCAGTGGGCCTTACCTGGTAAATTAAATAGCTTTTTTTTAGTTTTTCATTTATTGATACATTTATCTTGAGTTATTTGCTTACTCCTCTCGTTTAAGTTTCTGACCCATCCCTACTGGACATCTCTGAAAAATATCTTCATAGCTTATCATATTTCTCCAGGATAACTAAAGATTCTGATTCTGATAATAAAACGCAAAGACTGAGGTTATATATATACATACACGCACATCTAGGAAACAAGCATCTTGGCAAAACAATTACGTTGATAGGAGCACATTTAAAAGTTAGAGCGATTTTAAATGAGCCGTGGTCAGTCTTCTCTATTCGTTATTTCCACCTTTTCGGTGTCGCTATCTATGCCAATTAATAATTATTATAATTATTACTATTATTAGACGTCTGCTGGACTTCCGTTTAAGCCGTTTAATTTCATTTGTTCGACAAATAATCCCGCATAGCCAGTTATGTTATCCAGCTAGTTTCTGTAGCAACGGCCTACATCAGCCACTAACAGTGGAGTAATTGTGGTTGGAGTGGAGAGGCGCCCAGCCAGCAGCCAGCCAGGAATCTGGAGGTACGGATCATCATTAATCGTGCTTTTGGAATGATTCACCTTCATCCAAGGTGTCATCACTTCGCCACTGCAGATGTTAGCCGTGTCTTGCTATCTAACTCGGCTTGGCGGGTTGTTATTTTAATGTGCCAGGCGCGGCACCACCACTCCAACATCCTTCTCCATTCTACCGCGGTCTACCGATTCTGAGACGCACATTTGGCTTGTGCATTTTAAAGCAAAAGTTATAATCCAGAAGACGTCCACATGTAAGAGCACGACCCGCAGCTTCGTGTAGTGTGAGCGAGGAGGCTCGTTAAGGATGCTACTGTGCAGTGCCAGGCTACGTGCACCTAGAAGACGCTATTGGGAAGTTTGAGGCAATCGTCCTCCAACAACAGCGGAGGGCAGAGGAGCGACGCTCACAACAATGAGCGGATAACCGGGTCGAAAAAAATACAGGAAGTTGGCACAATAGGGGGCACAGGTGGTGCATCTGCCAGTCATCTCAGTCAACCCATGGCACCTGGGTCTGTCCTGTGACCTACTGTTAGAGGGTCTTCGACAATTCACGTGGCCTCAAAGTGCACATCGCCTGGCACAAGTGTCATGGTAACGTCACCACCACTTAGTGGCGAATGGCGACTTTTTGTTATTGTGAAGAGCAGCGCTCGGCGCTACGAACTTGGTGACCCGAGTTCGATTCCTGCTCACGGCCTCCCCTAACTTCGACTCAGCCTCACATTATTACCCGGTACGGTGTAATGTGTTAACATGGCCACTGGGGAGATAAAGGCGTCCGGGCGTGGTTCTGGACACCCAACCCTCGTGTGCTGTGTCAGCCTTCATTGGTGCTCGCTTACAGCACTTTCCCCAACAGTCTGTTCAGGCTATACGGGCGATCTTTGTCTTGTGTGAGGCCAAATATGTATGTTTTGGGATTCGTCTTATAATTTGGAGAAGCATGCAATACGTTGAAAGGCGTTCGTCAAGGCTGGACCTATAACGACCTGGACCTCAGTGCAATAAAGGTCACAGAGACCGTGGCGCAGTGCACAAACCACTGCAAAGACAAAGACTCATGTATAGCCTCTATCAGGCTGTTGGGACAAGTGCTGTTAGCAAGAAGTACCGATGAAACCCGGTACGGCACGCGAGGGAGTGGTTGGCCAGCACCACACCCGGCCACCTTTGTCTCTCCAGTGCTGCTGCTTTATACACACATACACCGTACCATCCTACTCATTGGAAGCTGAACTCTGTTCCACCGTGCATTAACAACAGCCGCCATCCGCCATTAAGTGGTGGTGACGTCACCACGGCGCTTGTCACAGGCTAAGTGCACTTTGAGTCGACTTGCAGTGTGGGAGGCTTGCTACTGGTAGGAGTCCCAGGACAGGCCCAGGTGCTATGGGTTGACTGCTGTGCCAGCTGGGTGCAGGAGGAGTTCACGGGACAGACCCAGGAGCGGTGGGTTGACTGAGAGCACTGGCAGAGGCAACGCCTGTGCTCCCCACTGTGTGCGTATTAATTCAAATATTGTACCGTACTTTCCTTCCTTTCCACGTTTATATAATGTTCACCTACCTCCACCAACCCGGTTTGGTCAGCGTGGTGAAGTATGGTCAATTAACCTCCTCTACAACACACTCGTTAACAACAATGCATTGAAAGGACATGTATATAATTGTCGACGTTTCGAGCAATGCCCCTACTTCATAGCAGGTAAACAGATATAGTGGGTACCGAGGGTTTGAGACCAGCGCTGGCTGGCACCATGGGGGCCTCGTGACAATCACACAGCACAGTACAGCATTAGAACACGTAATTTGTCAATTGCATGAACGTGAAATTTCGTAAAATCGAACTTTGTAAATAGAGAGATACTTGAACATGAAGCAGGCCACCTCCATAACCTCCTTCCATTCCTCTCTGAAGGCCTCACCTCTTTTTAATAGCCCATCCTCTTCCCATTTTGTTCCGTTCCTTCCCTATATCTCTTGCATGAAGCCACATGTCCTCTGTTCGGGACACTCATTCCTCAGCCCTTGCACTGCCCTTGCCATATAAATCACTTTGTTTTTGTTACAGCTTTTAAATGTTGGAAAGCGTGCCTTGACCAAAGGTGCTCTATAAATATAGAAAAGGATAAGATCCCAGCTATGACCACATCCAGCACCTACATCACACAAATGTACTATCCCCATGTTAACAATAATTAGTAACTATATATGACCACAAACCTATTGAGCAGAAGTTATTTCTGGGCAGTATTCGGGTTACGAACCTAGTTCGTTCCTGAGACCTGTTCGAAATTCGAACGGTTCGTAAGCCGGCAGTTCAGTTTGCAATTACGAGTTCGCATTTTAAATCAATATTTTTCTTTTTTTAAATATATTTCATGGAAGCGGGCGTTCGTAAGTCGGACGCTCGCAAGTCGAGGACTGTCTGTTTACTTTGGGTTAGATGGTTTGAGTATAAAGGCAATATTCAGATATATCTCCACCATCCGTCAGAGCAAATCAAATCAAGTGGTCACGTGGGAACCAATACCAATTAATTTGTTTTTTTACAATCCGTCTTTGAATCGTTGGTGACCGGGCAGAGGCCATCAGCTAACTATACCGGGAGAGCCCTGCCAGTCACAGGCAGGGTACCACGGTGACTAGGAGATGTTAACTACCTCGCCTGCTATGCCTGTTGTATGCTTTGCCTGTTTGGAGATTGCATGCCTCTTTCTCTTCGTGGTCGCTGGGATTGTTCTCCATATTTGGAATCAAAGTGCGTTTAGAGTATTTGACTGCTGCTACAAATGTACACGTGATTAATGATCCACTTCGTTGAGCTATTATTTGTGGCCAGGTCGCTTATTTAAAAAAAGCTGTATATCTTAGTGGACTTTACCTGGTAAAATAAAAATAAAAGTTTAGTTTCAGTAGCCGGGGTTGAACCCAGCTTCTCAATGGTACCAGTCCAGCGCTGATCTTTGAACAACCTGGCTACCTCTCTAATTGTCGACACGACGACTATGCGATGTGGCATTATTTCAAGCGGTTGGTGCATACGCATTTATTTATTTGGATGTGGCAATGCTAAAGTGAGTGGTGCAGTATTGATTAGCGCGCTAAACTGTGAACCCAGCGATATGTAGATTTGGAGGTTGGTTTACTCCAGATAAGAATGCAAATTACACCAACGACCGAGTTCAAACGGCTGGAAGTCGTGTGGGGCGCTGTTGCGCAATCTGTAGGTGGCAGGCTGTCTCAATCGCCCGGAGGGGTGATTCATTGCAGGGCTGCGCCACTATCTCTATGCAAGCAGTCGAGAATACATGACTGATAACGGCTTGCAAAAGTTCAGTAAACTATTTTTGTGCAAAGTAAAAAACAATAGGCAATAAAGTGTATATAATCAGTACGTGCCGTGTTACCACATTGTATGTTAATTTACTTAAATAGCATAGTGCAAATATGTTCTCCTACAAATGAACTCTATTCTCATTGCCATGAACTAAAACGTAATCTTGTCAAGTTTAACAAAAGCTATAAATCGCGACGTTATAAACTAAAAATAACCTTTGGGATTTATTGTCAAGCAGAGGAGTGTAACCTACATTCATCTGGGGGGGATAGGGGAGGAGTGCACGTTTAACCGCTCACCACCAACGCCTTCGTGCTGTTCCACGTTTCAGACACCATGGGACCAGCCCGACAACGCATCCACCAGAAAGACACAGAGCTTAACGTGTGCGTAACCACTATACGCGCCCAGCGAAGCGTGGACCTAAAAGGTTTGGATCGATCGTTAAGCGTTTGGTAAGTGACCTGTTGACCAAGACACTACCGTCCTCAGAAGGTGCAAGGGAATTCACAGTTTTATTTACCAGTTAAACTCAACTGTGCTCTTAGCTCTTGTTCATAGGCGAGCTGGTCACACGTAATGATAGCTGATGATCGCAGTAGCTGATATCACCACACGTGAGAATTTATAACAGCAGTCTAATAATCTGAACCAAGGAACCCGGATAAAAACCCAAGCTCCGACCACCACAGCGAGAGCACACGCCGACTCCAAAAGTATAACAGAGGCACCGCCAGGGTCCAGCATTGAACCCATGACCTCCTGTGTACCGATCGAGGGAGATAACAGCTTCTCAGCGGCAAATAGCAGCGAAACATTGCCTTAGCATTAAAATTATGGATTCACATCTCCAATACAATATTTTGGGGAAACTATCTGAACGTGGTGCTCTGGATGGATGACTGCTTCTTCTCTGTCTTGTTTTATTTATCCACACAGTCTCAATGTAACTCTACATCTCTGTAAACAAACCACATTATACATATCAATCTAGCGTCCACGCAACGATCCCCTCCCCCTAGCCCACACACCCCCTCTTCCCCCCCCCCCTTGCCCCGCCCCCCTTTCTTACCTAGAAACCTCTTACCATGGCATCTCTCTCCAACTTCAGTAGAAAAAACTTCTTGCTGTTGGGTTTCCCATCTGATGATGATTGCTTGTGTTGCAATAGAAACGTCATGATTTATTTTATTTTATACCTACGTGACTTTACCGAAAGAACCAAAGAGTATTATAAATATCTATAAATATGTTGGCATATATATCTGACCATCAGTGAACATGAAATAAAACTCGTGTTCATAGCCCTGCACAAGTATCTGAGCCTTAGGACGCTAGTTCGACTCCCACTCATGGCCACCAACAATAGTGGTGATTATCTAAACCGGTTCTGGGCCTCCCCTAGGTCGACTCAGCCTCAAATGATAAAATGGTGCGGTAATGCAGTTTGACTTGGTGCTGGCCACCCACCTTGTGTGCTGTGCCTGCCGTTATTAGGTGCTCATTAACAGCTCCATAAGTCTATTAAAGCGATATGGGGAATCTTTTCAGTGTTTGGTAGAGAAACCTTTCTAAAAACAAGATTTCCCATGTGGGTCGCTCGACCTCTAAATTAATCAGGCGTAAAAATGTGATTTGATCAACTTCTATGGTTAACGGGACAGTCTATGTATGGGTGATGTTTACATCCCTGATAGCATGGTTGGCTAAGTGCAGTGCAAAATAAATTGAACATACAAACAACAACAGGACGTTTCCTTCATCTGACCACTGCTACATAGAAGCGACTTCTCTGTCCGTGGCCAGGAGCAGCTTCAAAGCCCCTACATTTACTTTAGCCGATGATATCACAAGTGATGTCCACCGTTGTTGTTCAGCAGCCCTTTTGACTGCATTCCATTGTAATGAGAGGCTGCCCTGCTGCAATTAACACGTCACCACACTTGCGATCTAGAGGTCGATCCTTAGGCCTGGCATTTGGAGCGACGCTGCAAGCTTCTTAAATCTCGCTGCCTCTGTCCACCCAGCTGCGTAAATGGATACAGCACAGTTGGTCGATCGGCAGGTCGCATGCGGTGGTGGGGTAAAGCGTGGGTAACTCCCACCTCTTCCAACAAGGGAAGCATCTTGCAGGGCTGCACCTTTACTGACCGCACCGTCATTGATAAACCACGACGTGCATGGGTCCACGTATGACATGCGAGTAGGGGGTCCACGTGCAGCGTGCGAGGATGCGAGGAAGGGATTCACGTGCAGCGTGCGAGTAGGGGGTCCACGAGCAGCGTGCGAGGAGGGGGTCCACGAGCAGCGTGCGAGGAGGGGGTCCACGAGCAGCGTGCATGGAGGGGGGCCACTTGCGGCTTGTGAGGAGGGGGTCCAGGTGCGCCGTGAGTGGAAGGGGTCCATGTGCTGTGTGCGGGGAGGGGACCCGCGTGCGGCGTGTGAGGAGGGGGTCCAGGGATCTTTTAGACAATCTCTCTGAGACGGCGCTGCTGAGCGTCATCGTCGTCTCCATCGTTGGCGAATGCTTTGTTGTCTCGAACAACAGCACCCCTCTTTGACTGCTGGCCCGACGACGACGACTCCACGTAGGAGAGCACGTGCAGCAGCGTGAACAACCTGAACGGGGGCAGAGGGGGGGGGGGGGGCACGGAGGGGAAGGGGGAGGGGCACGGGGCGCCACGGTGGCAAAATGTCAGGAGGTAACGGGACAGACCTAGGAGCCAATGGTTGACTGACTGAGATGACTGACAATGCACCAGCTGTGACCCCTACTGTGCCAAATTGTTGTGTTTAGCTGCCCGGTGCTCTGCTTATGGATGCGAGCATCGCTCCTCTGCCCTCCATTATTGCTGGTGGGCGACTGCCTCCAACTGCCAAGTAGCATCTCCTAAGGAGTGGCCGATCTTGAGACCGCTGGTACCAGTTATTGGCAAGTCCACTCATCTCTATATATCCTCTTGTACCATATCATTCCTTTTTTTCCCTAGCCCATGCCGTGCCCTTTTAGTCTGATCTATCCTGCCAAATAATAGCTGCTTTGCCATGCAGTGGCTGGGCATGGGGGCTACATGACCCAGCCAACACAGCCACGCTTGTGAGAGGAGCTCACCAATGGGAGTGTGTCTAGATCTTTTAAGAATCTGTGAGCTCCTGACACAATCCAGTCTGGTTAAACCCAGGATGCATTGTAGGCAGGGTGACCTGAATGTTTCTAACCGGTGCAGATGTTACTTTAGACACCTATGAAGGCCGGTACGGCACAAGGGGGGAGGTCCAGGACCATTTCAGATAATCGTTACTGTTGTTGGTCACTGAGTCGGCATGCCCACACACCCCCTATGGCCACGCATGGGTCGACCCCCTCCCCTCCTCCTCACCTGTGGTACAGCATGGCCAGGAACTGGACAATGAGCATGCTGGAGAAGGTGATGAGGAACATGAAGGCGAGGGGCAGCACGTCGATGACCGTCCCCTCGTTCTTCGTGCTCGGGATCTGGATGTAGAGGTCGGCTCCCACGAACTGCAGTGCCAGGGTCGCCACCAGCCACAGTGCATTGATCATTAAGTAGACGAAAGTGCCCTGCACGTTGGGACAGACAGACCAGGCCTGATTTACATTGCATTGGCCGAGTGGCGGGGGGGATGACCCCGGGCTGTTTATGGATCCCCTCTTTGTGCGTTCATTTTCATCCCCCACTGTCCACTCTCGACGCCAAATGGTCACTTCTGTTGTTATTGTTTTATTGTTAATGTATTTTACAGGATTAGCGGATTTTTGGAACAATTAACAATTCATTCGTAGGAATAATAAGGCATAGGTAATTTAATGCCGTTTAAATCTTCTTCTACCACATGCCAAGTACGGTAAGTACTCGCTTAACGCCTGCTGTTTGCACAACGCGTTGTCGCTGGAACACAATTTTTCTGTTATTGAAGCATCTCTGGTACTCGCGATGACGCGTTGCCAGTACCTTGTTTCTTATCTCGAAGAGTTCCTGCTTCACGCGTTTCTTGTGATCGTCATCTTCCTCCAGAGGCTTGAGGTAGTCACTGATCATGCTCTTCCAAAACTCGTCTTCCTCCTATACATTCCCATCCACGGGACAGAAGGTTCACTTCGTGCGATTGTCCAAATAACAACAACTTACTCCGATGAATAATATTAATATTGTAATAATAATAGGTTTTACCCTTTTAACTGGCACAAAAACTGACACCTTTATTAAAGGCATCATGTTTGCAATAACCACAACACAAGCAATCAAAATGCAAACAAAAGAGACAACTCTGATAATAATATGCACTGTCCTTGAATTTGATTGGTCCACACCCGAGACGGCTTTTCTTAGAGCCTAGTCTCCACTGGTGTTAAATGCTCACCCCGAGCCCTCAATACTCTGATAGTGCGCTGTTTTTGAGTTGTACGCCTTTTGGCGTCTTCTGGTCCAACACCAGTGGAGGCTAGGCTCTAAAAAAAGCCGTCTCGGGTGTGGACCAATCAAATTCAAGGACAGTGCATATTATTATCAGAGTTGTCTCTTTTATTTGCATTTTGACTGCTTGTATTGTGGTTATTGCAAACATGATGCCTTGAATAAAGGTGTCAGTTTTTGTGCCAGTTAAAAGGGTAAAACCTTTTACTATATCTTGTTACTGGCAAAGGAGGTCTCATAATGTAAATGCTCACCCCGAGCCCTCAATACTCTGATAGTGCGCTGTTTTTGAGTTGTACGCCTTTTGGCGGCTTCTGGTCCAACACCAGTGGAGACTAGGCTCTAAGAAAAGCCGTCTCGGGTGTGGACCAATCAAATTCAAGGACAGTGCATATTATTATCTGAGTTGTCTCTTTTGTTTGCCTTTTAACTGCTTGTGTTGTGGTTATTGCAAACATGATGCCTTGAATAAAGGTTTCAGTTTTTGTGCCAGTTAAAAGGGTAAACCTATCTTGTTACTGGCAAAGGAGGTCTCATAATGAAAATATTAATATTCTTGGTTCTTTTGGTAAAGTCACGTAGAAGGGAAACAATAAAATAATTAAAATATAAAATAATAAAATTCTTACGACATTTCGACTGCAACACAAGCAATCATCATCAGCTGTGAAAACCACAGCAAGAAAATTTGAACAAAGCGGCGGTTTTATTAACGTTAGCACCACGTAGAGCGATTTTACAGTTTGTTCAGATGGACGAGTCCATCTATGTTCAGAAAAGATGAGGGGGGAGACGAAAATAATGGATGCGGTCCGAAAGCCACCGTAAGCGTGAACAATCAATTAAGACCCGAAATGGTTTATCAAATCCTTCCAATGATTGCTAAGCCAGAATCCATCTTCTCGGTTGAAATTGTCTCTGTGTTTGTATATGTGGATAGCCTCATGAACGAATCTCTCATGGTAGCCAGATGGCTTGCAAAGAACCTCTGTCTTGGAGAAGTCAATGTCATGTGAGCCTACTGAATTATAACAGTGATCTGCCACGGCCGAGGTATTGGTCCTACCGTGTTTTAGGTCTGCTTTGTGTTCACGAATGTCGTTTGGTTTCTCTAATGTAACTACTACCACAGATAATTTTGTTGTTTTATATTTTTTATTATTTTATTGTTTCCCTTCTACGTGACTTTACCGAAAGAACCAAGAATATGAATCCCTGCAGTCACGAAGGCTTTAAATCAAAATTAATATTAATGGTAATTTGTAATGCCCGATCACTGCACAGTTATTTGCTCGCTTTCGACGAGAGACATAGGGAGGGATTCAGAGACACGAGGAGGAATCACATATAGATACGAAGGCAGCAGCAATGCACACCATGAGACGGTGCTACCAACAATTGCCCAAGCTCTGCAGTCCTCTACATATAAATGTGTTCTCGGCCAATTAATGATTGTTCACATGTGGCAGAAAATCGGAGCAACCGGAGAAAATGCACGCGTGTGAGGGGGCAACGTTATATCCTATACAGACGGAACAGGTGGAGTCTACATTTGCTGTACCACCCGCTCCTGGCAAGCCAGGGTGCGGCTCCTTTCTGACGCCCACTGGAACTGAAATTCACGGCATCTTCTCAGTGTGTGATCCACCAACCACGTGTAGCACCAGCATAGCCACCACCACCTCCAAGAATCATGACATCACTTCCTGTCCACTGTCCAGAATTGTTATCCAAATTGCACTGTCCTTGCACGAGATAAAAACTGCGAGTGGAATTCTCCCAGAACAATGCAGTGCTAAGGTACCTTTTTTTCAAAGTCTCAAAGCCACACATTAGAGGAACGCGCCACTTGTTTGATCGTCACAGAAAACGACACTCAGTCAACTGACGGCAATATTTGGACATCTGGCCAATGCGTTGAACAATTAAGCGAGACAGGCAGCCAGGGGAGGGGAATGATGACTTCTAAATTAATTGAGTTGCTTAGTACAAGAACCCCAACATTAATGTAAAATCTTAAACGTAAACATCTCGATATTATTTTGATAGATTTATTTATTTCAGTAGGAAGGGCCCAATTAGCTGCCAGGCAGTTTCCCGATATATTTTCTTCATTAAAGTTGGTTGTTATCTTATGGGCACTTATACACGAACTAGGACAAAGATCAAAGATCCCCCGTGTAGTCTTAACAGACTGCTGGGGCACGTGCTGTTAGCGACCACCTCTGAAGACCAGCACGGCACACGAGGAGGTGGGTGGCCAGCACCACGTCCGGCCACCTTTGTCTCTTCAATTTGGGATATTTATACACTACACCAGGTACTCATTTGAGGCTGAGTCGACCTAGGAGAGACATAGGACCGGTTCAGATAATCGTCACTGGTGTTGGTGACTGAGCGGGAATCGAACTCAGGTGGCTCGTTTCTAAGCGCAGTGTGTTAACCACTGCGCCACCACTCCCCACAACGTATATGTAGCACACGTACAAAGACCGACACAGACATAAAAACACACAGACATAAAGACACACAGACACAAGGACGCACCTGATCGAGGCTGCACCTCTGCGTGATGGCGTAATCCTGAGGCAGGACGTTCTCAAACATGACCTGCATCTTCTGGTGGCGCTGCCACACGAGGTCATGGCGCCCTGCAAGGGACAAAGGAGGATAGCGATGTGCGGTGCACTCCCACAGAGGCTCGGGAAAAAAGTTTACCGTGACTCAGCGAAGAGCGCTGCGCAGATGGTAGTGATTATTCTCATCGTTAGGCTGGTTTAGCCTGCAACAAAGCCTGGCTGAGTCGCAGGGCTCTGTGTTCATGAGGGTCTTACCAAGTTACTGTAGTAGAGGGGTGATGTTGCTGCTGAGTGCGGTCCAAATTAAGTGATTTGCAGTTATCTTTTTCAGAAGTGTAAAATTTTGGCCAATACCAATAACACATCGGAGGAAAGTGGAGAAAAAGATGCCCATGCAGAACAGGGGGAGAGAATTCCTCAATCTCCCACGCTTCTACTGCAGCAGCAGCAACATGCCCTCATTACAGAGTGCTTGCCACAAATGAATCACAATAGCTTGCTAATCTCGTCTAGGAGCATTAACCATCACCCACACTTCGTTTTTCCATTCATCGAACAAAGACGGTCACCGCATCGCGTGATTTCAGATGCACGGCCTTGTTTAACTGACAAGCAACGACTTCGCATTTAATTTTCGATTTAAAGCTTTCGTGACTGCAGGGATTCATCTTCTTGGTTCTTTCGGTAAAGTCACGTAGAATGGAAATAAAATAATACAAATAAAACATAATAAAATAACATTCTCACGACGTTTCGGCCACAACTCAAGTAGCCGACTTCAGGTGAAGGAACAGAACTGTCGGGACGACATCGCTTCAATGAACGCTGCTAAGATTCGCAGCGTCTTTTAAGCTAGGTGGGAGAAGTAAAGCGCCTTGACAAAGGAGTTTACATATCAAACAGGATAATTTAGCATTGAAATAGCGGTGTTAAAGTGTTGGATCAGCAGGGTGTTAAAGTCAGAAATTAGCTTGTAACTGGAAGATTAGCATGATGTTAATGTGAGGGATTAGCATGTGACTGGTCACGGAAATAGCTATGGTAAAGTCGAAGTTTATATATCAACAGAGGCATTTAGTATATGGACGCTAAAGGACTGCAACTACCCAACTATCATACAATAAACCGATGTGAAAAAAACTAAGTATAAACTACATCAATGTTATCAATAAACTCTATATACTCTCCAATCAGCTGAGCTACTAACAATACGTCATTATACATTACAATGCCATATGGCGAAAAAATGTGTGGCGTTTTTTTTCTTTTCAACGTTACTACCACGGAAAGCGACGAGCTTTGTTCAGACGGACGAGTCCATCTATGCTTGGAACGGAGGAGGGAGAGAAACATCCACGATGCGCTGCTCTGTCCTGTGTTGCGTTACAACTATTTTATAAACTAGACTACTATACATTGCAATGTTATACCTTCCAATCTAAACTACATTGTATAATATCGTATACACAGCCCAATGTAAGCTCTAACATTATGCATTATATTGATATGTCTCCAACTAAACTTCTTTCTACATTACACGACTATACACCGTAATATACACTGGCATAGACAAACCCACCCTTGAATTATACAATGCGTTACTATACACTACCCTATACTTTAGACTGTAAAATATTAGATTTGTAATATTACACTCTATTATTCTACCAATCCTACTGTATACCACACTGCTGTATATTCACTACACAATTACGATACTATATATTGCCTTATAATTTACGTTAAACATTACGATGTTATACTATTTATTATTATACAACATACTATAAACCATACCTTTGACCGTTGTGTGAACGGTATTTAGAGGCAGTGCCAGCAAAGTGACCAAAGTTCCTGTACCTGACACCATTGAAGACTTGGTTCATCAAGGACTGCATACTGATGTACCCCCCCCTGGTGAGACACTGTTTAACCAACACATACATCACCTGGAATGGAACTTTCTACAAACAAACTGAGGGCACCCCAATGGGCACCCCCCTATCTCAGGTTGTAGCCAACGTTTTCATGGAGAAATTTGAAACTGACGCCATCCAGACTGCCACTCTACGCCCGACCTTATGGAAGAGGTACGTGGATGACACTTTTGTCATCTGGCCACATGGCCGGCCTGCTCTAGACCAATTCCTCGACCACATCAATTCCATACACCCAGCCATCAGATTTACCATGGAAGTCGATAAAGATGGCAAGCTACCCTTTTTGGATGTCCTAATTAGAAGGAGACCTGATGGTTCAATGAGCCACTGTGTCTACAGGAAAGCTACGCATATGGATGTTTACTTAAAACCAGATTCCCACCACCATCCGTCCCAGAAGAACTCCCTCATCAAGGCTCTATACCATAGAGCCCAATGCATTTCCGACCAGGAACACATTGCCAGTGAACTCTAGCACGTACACCAAGCTCTCAAGGCTAATGGTTACTCCGACTACACAATCCGCAAAGCCATCACTCCAGCCATGAAGAAGGATCCTCTTGAGGAGCCATTCAAAACCATCACCTTACCCTACATTGCGGGGGTCACAAAAAAGATCTCCAAAATCCTGAATAAACACAAGATCCAGGTCCGATTCAACACAGTACATAAAATCCGTGATCTGGTTCCATCTGTAAAAGATGTGGTTCCAGACATACAGTACCCGGGCGTCTACAAAATAAGTTGCCTCTGTGGTAGCAGCTACATTGGAGAAACCAAACGACATATCTCGGACCGCATCCGTGAACATAAAGCAGACTTGAAACACGGTTGGACGAACACCTCAGCCGTGGCAGATCACTGTTATAATTTAGTGGGCTCACATGACACGGAGGTTCTCTGCAAGCCATCCGGTTGCCATGAGACATTCGTTCATGAGGCCATCCACATATACAAACACAGAGATAGTTTCAAACGAGAAGATGGATTCTGGCTTAGTAACCATTGGAAAGACGTTATAAACCATTTCGGTTCTTAATTGATTGTATTTTACGGTGACTTTCAGACTGCAGTCCATTCCCTGGCATTGCCTCTAAATACCGTTCACACAACGGTCAAAGGTATAGCATGTTGTATAATAAATAGTATAACATTGTAATGTTTAACATAATTCATAAGGCAATATATGGTATCGTAATTGCATAGTGAATATACAGCAGTGTGGTATACAGTAGGGTTGGTAGAATAATACATAGTGTAATATTACAAGTCTATTTTACAGTCTAAAGTATAGGGTAGTGTATAGTAACGAATTGTATAATTTAATGGTGGGTTTGTCTATGGCAGTGTATATTACGGTGTATAGTCGTGTAATGTAGAAAAAAGTTAGTTGGAGACATATCAATATAATGCATAATGTTAGAGCTTACATTGGGCTGTAAACAATATTATACAATGTAGTTTAGATTGGAAGGTATAACATTGCAATGTATTGTAGTCTAGTTTATAACATAGTTGTAACGCAACACAGAACAGAGCAGCGCATCGTGGCTGTTTCTCCCCCCTCCTTCGTTCCGAGCATAGATGGACTCGCACGTCTGAACAAAGCTCGTCGCTTTCCGTGGTGCTAACGTTGAAAAGAAAAAACCGCCACCCATTTTTTCGCCATATGGCATTGTAATGTATAACGACTCATTGTTAGTAGCTCAGCTGTTTGGAGAGTATATAGAGTTTATTGATAACACTGATGTAGTTTATATTTTAGTTTTTTATTAGTTTACTATATGGTATTCATTATATAGTGTAGTGTATACCCAGTTACTTTATGTTAATAGCTGAACTTATTGAAGAATATATT
Source organism: Petromyzon marinus (assembly GCF_048934315.1). Taxonomy (NCBI): domain Eukaryota; kingdom Metazoa; phylum Chordata; class Hyperoartia; order Petromyzontiformes; family Petromyzontidae; genus Petromyzon; species Petromyzon marinus. Next base: position 191,757 of record NW_027423693.1, on the reverse strand, counting down.
GAGTACATTTATTATATTGATGTAGTTTATACTTAGTTTTTTCACATCGGTTTATTGTATGACAGTTGGATAGTTGCAGTCCTTTAGCGTCCATATACTAAATGGCTCTGTTGATATGTAAACTTTGATTTTAACATAGCTATTTCCGTGACCAGTCACATGCTAATCCCTCACATTAACATCATGCTAATCTCCCAGTTACATGCTAATTTCTGACTTTAACACCCTGCTGATCCAACACTTTAACACCGCTATTTCAATGCTCAATTATCCTGTTTGATATGTAAACACCTTTGTCAAGGCGCTTTACTTCTCCCACCTAGCTTAAAAGACGTTGCGAATCTTAGCAGCGTTCATTGAAGCGCTGTCGTCCCGACAGTTCTGTTCCTTCACCTGAAGAAGCCTACTTGTGTTGTGGCCGAAACGTCGTGAGAATTTTATTTTATTTTTATTATTTTATTTCCATTCTATGTGACTTTAACGAAAGAACCAAGAAGACTTTGCCTTTGTTTGATGAAAATATTACCTCTGGTATGGAGGGCGAGGTCTGTGTCTGATTGCTCTGGAGGTCGACTTTTGCTCTCTACTTCTTCTGGATGCTCTGTCTGAGTGCTCGCGATGTCTTCTAGTCTCGTCTCTGCTCCTTCTGAATGCTCCATCTGAGTGTTTGCGATGTCCTCTTCTCTCAACTCGATCTCTGCTCCTTCAGGATGCTCTGTCCCAGTGCTCGCGATGCCCTGTCATTTCTCCTCGCTCTCTACTCCTACTGGATGATCTGTCTGAGTGCTCGCGATGTCCTCTGGTCTCGTCTCTGCTCCTTCTGGATGCTCCATCTGAGTGTTTGCGATGTTCTCTCTTCTCGACTCGATCTCTGCTCCTTCAGGATGCTCCGTCGGAGTGCTCGCGATGCCCTGTCGTCTCGCCTCACTCTCTACTCCTTCTGGATGATCTGTCTGAGTGATCACGATGTCCTCTGGTCTCGTCTCTGCTCCTTCTGGATGCTCCATATGAGTGTTCGCGATGTCCTCTCACCTCGATCTCTGCTCCTTCAGGATGCTCCATCTGAGTGCTCGTAGTGTCCTGTTGTCTGGCCTCAATTGGACGCAGCTTCATCTCTCTGTCGAGTTCCACCGCGCACGACTCCACTCGGCTGGGATGGATGATGATAAACTGTTAAACTAAACCATTATTTTTATTTTACCATGTAAGGCCCACTGAGATATAAAGCTTTTTTGTAGAATCGACCTGAATATCACAAATTATAACTCAATGAGCGGCTTATCACGTGGAAATTACAGCAGCCAAATACTCTAATCACATGATGATTCTAAATGAGGAGGGAAAAAATCAGGGGACCCGGAGAAAAATCCACACCAACATGGGGAGAGAAAGGAATAGACGCAGACTCCATATAGGCAACAGGCATCGTCAGGTTTGGGATCGAAGCCACTATCTCCTGCATACCAGGGGAGGTAGTTAACATCTAGCCACCACGGCGCCTAAGATACAAGCACAACTAGAATCACAATTGATAAGTTGAGACAAGACTCAGTATTGACTTGAGTAAAATGTTACATTGTAAATCCTCCTCCACCCGACACAGCCAATCAATAATCAGAATCTGTATTTCTACTGCAGGAGGAGGCCAATGAGCTATGAACCTCTTTTCACAGATATCCAGTAGGTGTAGGGGATTAGAAAGTTAAAACATAAAACGATAGCAGTGCTAAGTATAGGAAAGATAAGAAAATAAATAAAGTATATGAGTGCAACTTGCATGAGTACATCAGTTACTGCCAATTTTTCAATACTAAATGCATAACTTGGGGCAAGGCAGCAAAACAACAGTCCCAAACCACACCAAGATAACACAGTCCCTCAATAATATGGGACATAAACATTGAACTATTGATACACGAGAGGTAAGGATCAAAGTTAAAAGCATGGCTACAGGCTCTCAGTGAGGTGGTGGCACCTTGAACTGTCATCCTCCTGACTCAGCGCCGAGTATTTCTTCGGAAGGACGCTGATCCTCCACTGGAAGCAGTCCCACTCGAGTGGCAGTATACAGCATTTCGTTCCATTCAAACGATGCTTGCGTTCCTTCTTCTGCTGGGACAGGAGGATGGGCATTGTGCTGAAGGCAGGGTCCTTCAATGATATCAAACCAGCGGGAAGCGCACACAAGCTGGAAGGCAGTTTCAGCTGCTCAGTGAACTGGCGCCAATAACTGTCCAAGCTCTGCGGTCCTCCATGTATGAATACTTTATTGGCGAACAGTTAACCAGAACACCATGGAATAGACCCACAAATGCGAGGGGGAAACATTGCGTTCTATTCAGATGGAACAGATAGAGTCCATAATTGTCATACTGCATTCTCCTGGAAAGTCAGTGAATGACTCCTCCTCGATACCCACCGTGTTGGATTAATGGACACGAGTGGCACAGCCACCACCACCGTTCTTGTCAAGAAACATAAACGATAATTTTGCAAACTCCGGTCATCCTCATCAGTGGATTTTGGCTAACCATTGAACAAAGACAGTGACCACATCGCATGCTTTTGGGTGCGCTTGTGCGTCCATCTGGAACCCTCTTCCTTCCAATATGAGAAAGCAATTGGAGCTATGCACTTTTAAATCATTGCATTGAAAACTAATTTCTTAAAAACTGCTCTTTGTGTTTAGAAACGTTCCTTCCTTCGCACCTCCAATTAGCACAGTTGGCTACACATGGTGTGAAAGAAGTTCAACATACATACATCTGGACCTGTCCTTCGCCTTCCCTAGATTGGCTCAGCCTCAAAAATAGCCAAATGTGATGTAGTAAACATGACAACAATGGAGACAAAGGCGGCCGGGCATGGTGCTGGTCACCTACCCCCTTATGTGCCATTCCGGACTTCACAGGTGCTACTCGCTAACAGCACTTGCCCCAACGGTCGGTTAAAAGCTACATGGGGGATCGCTGCCTTCGTCTTGGCGGGGGTTGGGGGCATATGTTACACTTTTTTTGCAATGTACGTAGCCAATCATGCTAATCGGAGGTGTGGGACGGAGCAACAGAGGAGAATGGAGCGACACTCCAAATAACGTTCGACACAAAAACAACAACGACAATAACGATAACACACAAAGTAACTCACCTCCTTGGGGGAGGGCTCAGAAGGCGCCTTGGTCTCACGTGTGCCCCATGATACGTTGTACATGTTGACCAATGAGTAGATGAGCAGCAGCAGGTATCCCGTGGGAATGCAGATGAGGTACAAGAATCCGTGCACGATGCAGAAGAACTCGCGCGATGAGATGGATGCCCGCGAGAGTGATGAAGAAGATGCCGCTGATTGTGAGGATACCGTTCTTGACAATGTCGCCGACCATAGCGAGCAGCGTGCCTGTCATGAGGAACATGTAGATCACGGTGAGCACCATGGCCACCTTAAAAAAAATACCAGGTATAAAGCTCTTTTCAGAAGCCACCTGGCCACAAATGATAGATCAACGAAGTGGTTCATCACGTGGTAATGTATATCAGCAGCCAGATTAAATGTGGAGGGAAGATAGAGAGAACACGTGGACTCCAAATACATAACAGGCGTTAAGGTCGGGATAGGGATCAAACCCACGACCTCCTGTATACCATGCGAGGGAGTTAACATCTCGCCATTGCAGGAGGAGACCTTAGCCATCGGCGTCACCATCGTCCTTTTGTCCAACCACCACCAATTCTTGGGAGTTACTTTGCATTTATTCCGCACTTTTCCACAAAGTCCTCAAGACCCTGCACTTTGCAAACAACAACAAAATAATGATAGCTCATTGTTCTTCTGGGTTCTTTCGGTAAAGTCACGTAGAATGGAGATGAAATAATAAAAATAATAATAACAATAAAATTCTCACGACGTTTCGGCCACAACACAAGTAGCCTTCCTCAGGTGAAGAAACAGGACTGTCTGGAAGACAGCGCTTGAGTGAACCCTGCCAAGCATGGCAGCGTCTTTTAAGCTGTGTGGGAGGAACAGAGCACCTTGACAAAGCAGTTTACATATAAATTAGCATGTAACTGGGGGATTAGCATGATGTTGGTGTGAGGGATTAGCACCACGGAGAGCGACGAGCTTTGTTAAGACGGACGAGTCCATCTATGTTCAGAACAGAGGAGGGGGGAGAGGAGTTTACATATCAACAGTAAATTAGCATGTAACTGGGGGATTAGCATGATGTTAGTATGAGGGATTAACACCACGGAGAGCGACGAGCTTTGTTCAGACGGACGAGTCCATCTGTGTTCGGAACGGAGGAGGGGGAGGAAGAGGAGGAAACAGCCACGGTGCGCTGCTCTATCCTGTGTTGCGTTATAACTATGCTATAAACTAGCAGTTCACATGGTGATGGGGTCGCACTAATTCACCGTGGAGAAATCTGCGTGAAAGTTCTGAGCGACTCATTAACAATCACATAATTCAAGCTGCTGCTTGTGAAAATAACGAACAGCATGTGGGGGCTTACGATCGCTGTCGTCTATCGACCGTCGACTTCACAGCTGTCAGAATTATTTTCCTAGCTTTCTGGTCTGCGAGACTGTGAGACATTTGGCTCTCGCTTTATCATCTGTGATGACCAGAACTGTCCCGGACCGACTGGTTTTTATGGTAAAATCAACAGTGATCTCGCCGAAACGTTCGACAGTCAGTTTAACTCAGCACGTCAGCGGTGCAATATGCCGCTCAGGAAGTATACTGGATCACATCTTCACATACGGCGACGTCGTAACTTTAAACGACGTTCTTATCAAAGATAAGAACGTCAGATCAGTCTTGTGACGTGCAAAATGGCATTACAAATTATTTGCCCACCCATCACAACGATATCATACAGGAACTGAAAACGACTAACCCACGATGCTTTCAGTCAGAAGATCCGGTCATCATTGGCAAGTCTGAATAATGCATCGACGGTCTATTCATTTGCAGCTCAATTAGAACATGGCATCATCGCTATCTTTGAACGTGTGTCCATCCAAACAAGCACACAGAGAACGGGAAAGCACGAAGTGACTTACTGTCACTGGAGGCGATACTGTGAAGAAGACGCGGAGGAGGCTGGGGTGTCTTTGAAAGAAAACTAGTTTTCAGATTGTCCGACTGCTTACAGAGCCGCCTACAGATTTGAAAACTAGCTCATTATTGAGTCTCGCAGACCGTTCTATGGTCTGTGCATCAATGAGTCAGTTCGCGACCCCGTGCTCTGTGGCACATTGTGAAGGGTCTGTTGCACTCTAACCCCATCAACCAGTCAGCCGGTTCTGTGCACAGTACTTGCAACGTTCTTCGCCAATAAAGTGATGATTAAGACGGCAGTTTCTAACTTGCAAGCAACGCATTCTCCTGGTCTGTCATGTGAGTTTGATCAACCTGATAACCAATGCAAAACTTGAGACCCTGGCACCATCGTCAGTAGCAGAGGTGTCAATGTTCATTGCCCAGCTGCCAAATAAGACATCGCCGCTCGACTCCGTCCAGATATAAATTCTCAAATTATGCTTGGACGTACTTGCGCCGCTGATTGTCCACCTGGCAAATATTTCATTCAGCGAGGGCTGTTTGCCAGACCATTGCAAAATGGCGCAGGTAACACCGCTTCTGAAAAAGTTGGCTTGAGCCATAGTGACCATCCAGACTATCACCCGATCTCAAACCTGAGTACAATTTCAGAGGTCATTGAGTGCCTGTGTCTGAAGCGGTTAATTCCCTACGTCACTGGGATGGGCAAATTCAACCCATTCTAGTCGGTGTACCGACAATTCCACAGTCTTGAGATGACTCTACTAGATGTCACTGTTGACCTCTAAAAGATCATGGCTGACCGGTGCATCGCAGCATTGGTTGGCCTCGATTTCTCAGCCACCTTCGACACCATTGACCATGAGATACTCATTGAGCAGATAAGGTCAAGGTTCAGTGTATCGGGTATGGCACTAAAGTGTATTGAGGTGTATCGGGTATGGCACTAAAGTGTATTGAGTCATACCTGTATGGTGGATTACAGTTTGTCAAGCTAGGTGATGAAGTCATCTCCTATGCCATGCCTAGTCGGCATACCACAGGGTCCGCCTTCGGGCACTATTAATTTTCAATATATGTCTCTCCGATCGCCGATATCATCTCAATATGAAGTTCTATATATATGCTGATGACTCACAATTGTACACCGCAATGAAGTCCAAGTTAAATGTGGAGAGCATCGGCAACCCCGAATATTGCAAGCGAGTGATGCACGTGTGGTTTGCATGAAACGAAATTGTGCGAGGATCAGGTGTGGCAGTCGCAGACTCAAGGATTCAGATTGTGATTAAAATAGCCTCGGCGTCACTCGACCAGAATATGTCAGGTGATCACCACATGCAAAATGTAGTCAATTTCTGTAATTTTCATATCAGGGCTCACGACACATTCGACCACTATTGAGCAGTGACATAACCACCGCGGTGATGTGTAGCATAGTATCGATAAGGCACAATTATTGCAACACACCGCTCTATGGGACGTTGGCACGTGTTGTAACAGGCATTGCAAGACCCGACCATGTCCATCCAGTGCTCGCCGAGCTGCTTTAGCTTCCAGTTGCCGACCAAATACATTGTTATAAGGTCGTACTCGTAACACAAAAAGAGCGTGCCACAAATGAACTACAATACCTTGATAACCACGTCAAAGAGCATAAACAATCACGCGAACTCCAGCTATCCTCGCAGTGGCTTTTGGCTAGCCATCGAACAAAGACCGTTACCGCATCACAAACTTTCAGATGCGCTGCTGCGGCCATCTGGAACGATATTCCTTCCGATGTTAGGAAGCCACTGTAGTTTGCACTTTTAAATCATGTAGATTGAAAACTAATTTCTTTAAGACTGCTTTTTGTGTTTAGTTTTTTGTACGTCCCCTGCAACTCCGATGAGCAAGGTTGGCTACGTACGGTGCCAAAGAAGTTCAACATATATACGTACATTGTGTTTCATTTGTAGCAAGCACGTTGTGTGCAATGAGTGCCACGTGCTTCTGCAGAAGAAGCGTGGGCGCCCACCTTGATCTGCGTGTCCGGCTACGTTTTGAAGCAGACGGCGATGTATAGAGCAGGCGGAACGATGGAGATGAGAAGTGCCCAGTTTTGGTCAATTTTGAAAACGAAGGTGAAGCAACCTGAGCACCGGCACGAGACAAATACCACACGAGCTGAATACCATCATTAATACATTCCTGTGGAGGGAGCTGGTAGGAACGTTGGGTTGCTCGGTCAATGGCCAGGGTCAATGGCGGCGTGGTGTATTCCGCAAATATGCCCGACTGTGAGGGCAGACACAAACTGGTGTGAGTAGGTTAAACGTTGAGTTTTATAAGGGCACCACGGAGTGACCAGCCCCTCCCCACCCCTCCCACCCCCCACCCACCCCCACCCTCCCCACCCTCCCCACCCAGCCCCACCCTCCCCACCCTCCCCACCCAGCCCCACTCTCCCCACCCCCCACCCAGCCCCACCCTCTCCACCCAGCCCCTCCCAGCCCCTCCCCACCCTCCCCACCCAGCCCCTCCCCACCCAGCCCCTCCCCACCCTCCCCACCCAGCCCCTCCCAACCCTCCCCTCTCCACCCAGCCCCACCCCTCCCATTTTATTCGGGTGTCCGGATACAAGTGAACAGACATCCACAGACATACACAATTAATCCCCTGCCTCCTGTGATAATCCCGGTTGGGCTTCCAGTCCACTACGTTTCCTACCAATAATGCCCACTAGGAGCGCATTTATTATATATCCGGGTGTCTGGATACACGTGGACAGACATCCACAGACGTACACAATTAATCCCCTGCCTCCTGTTAATAATTCCGGTTGGGCTTTCAGTCCATACAAGGGCACCACGGGGTGACCAGCCCCTCTCCACCCAGCCCCACCCCACCCAGCCCCACCCTCCCCACCCAGCCCCTCCCCACTCTCCCCTCCCCACCCAGCCCCTCCCCTCCCTACCCTCCCCTCTCCACCCAGCCCCACCCCTCCCACGTGGACAGACATCCACAGACATACACAATTAATCCCCTGCCTCCTGTGAATTAATCCCGGTTGGGTTTCCAGTCCACTACGTTTCCTACCAGTATCATCTCATCACCACAACCACCACCATCATCACCACCATGATTGACAACGACAACCGTTCAATCAGCTGTAAAGAAAAGAGTGCACCAGCATAGCCACCACCACCTCCAAGAATCATGACATCACTTCCTGTACACTGTCCAGAATTGTTATCCAAATTGCACTGTCCTTGCACGAGATAAAAACTGCGAGTGGAATTCTCCCAGAACAATGCAGTGCTAAGGTACCTTTTTTTCAAAGTCTCAAAGCCACACATTAGAGGAACGCGCCACTTGTTTGATCGTCACAGAAAACGACACTCAGTCAACTGACGGCAATATTTGGACATCTGGCCAATGCGTTGAACAATTAAGCGAGACAGGCAGCCAGGGGAGGGGAATGATGACTTCTAAATTAATTGAGTTGCTTAGTACAAGAACCCCAACATTAATGTAAAATCTTAAACGTAAACATCTCGATATTATTTTGATAGATTTATTTATTTCAGTAGGAAGGGCCCAATTAGCTGCCAGGCAGTTTCCCGATATATTTTCTTCATTAAAGTTGGTTGTTATCTTATGGGCACTTATACACGAACTAGGACAAAGATCAAAGATCCCCCGTGTAGTCTTAACAGACTGCTGGGGCACGTGCTGTTAGCGACCACCTCTGAAGACCAGCACGGCACACGAGGAGGTGGGTGGCCAGCACCACGTCCGGCCACCTTTGTCTCTTCAATTTGGGATATTTATACACTACACCAGGTACTCATTTGAGGCTGAGTCGACCTAGGAGAGACATAGGACCGGTTCAGATAATCGTCACTGGTGTTGGTGACTGAGCGGGAATCGAACTCAGGTGGCTCGTTTCTAAGCGCAGTGTGTTAACCACTGCGCCACCACTCCCCACAACGTATATGTAGCACACGTACAAAGACCGACACAGACATAAAAACACACAGACATAAAGACACACAGACACAAGGACGCACCTGATCGAGGCTGCACCTCTGCGTGATGGCGTAACCCTGAGGCAGGACGTTCTCAAACATGACCTGCATCTTCTGGTGGCGCTGCCACACGAGGTCATGGCGCCCTGCAAGGGACAAAGGAGGATAGCGATGTGCGGTGCACTCCCACAGAGGCTCGGGAAAAAAGTTTACCGTGACTCAGCGAAGAGCGCGGCGCAGATGGTAGTGATTATTCTCATCGTTAGGCTGGTTTAGCCTGCAACAAAGCCTGGCTGAGTCGCAGGGCTCTGTGTTCATGAGGGTCTTACCAAGTTACTGTAGTAGAGGGGTGATGTTGCTGCTGAGTGCGGTCCAAATTAAGTGATTTGCAGTTATCTTTTTCAGAAGTGTAAAATTTTGGCCAATACCAATAACACATCGGAGGAAAGTGGAGAAAAAGATGCCCATGCAGAACAGGGGGAGAGAATTCCTCAATCTCCCACGCTTCTACTGCAGCAGCAGCAGCAACATGCCCTCATTACAGAGTGCTTGCCACAAATGAATCACAATAGCTTGCTAATCTCGTCTAGGAGCATTAACCATCACCCACACTTCGTTTTTCCATTCATCGAACAAAGACGGTCACCGCATCGCGTGATTTCAGATGCGCGGCCTTGTTTAACTGACAAGCAACGACTTCGCATTTAATTTTCGATTTAAAGCTTTCGTGACTGCAGGGATTCATCTTCTTGGTTCTTTCGGTAAAGTCACGTAGAATGGAAATAAAATAATACAAATAAAACATAATAAAATAACATTCTCACGACGTTTCGGCCACAACTCAAGTAGCCGACTTCAGGTGAAGGAACAGAACTGTCGGGACGACATCGCTTCAATGAACGCTGCTAAGATTCGCAGCGTCTTTTAAGCTAGGTGGGAGAAGTAAAGCGCCTTGACAAAGGAGTTTACATATCAAACAGGATAATTTAGCATTGAAATAGCGGTGTTAAAGTGTTGGATCAGCAGGGTGTTAAAGTCAGAAATTAGCTTGTAACTGGAAGATTAGCATGATGTTAATGTGAGGGATTAGCATGTGACTGGTCACGGAAATAGCTATGGTAAAGTCGAAGTTTATATATCAACAGAGGCATTTAGTATATGGACGCTAAAGGACTGCAACTACCCAACTATCATACAATAAACCGATGTGAAAAAAACTAAGTATAAACTACATCAATGTTATCAATAAACTCTATATACTCTCCAATCAGCTGAGCTACTAACAATACGTCGTTATACATTACAATGCCATATGGCGAAAAAATGTGTGGCGTTTTTTTTCTTTTCAACGTTACTACCACGGAAAGCGACGAGCTTTGTTCAGACGGACGAGTCCATCTATGCTTGGAACGGAGGAGGGAGAGAAACATCCACGATGCGCTGCTCTGTCCTGTGTTGCGTTACAACTATTTTATAAACTAGACTACTATACATTGCAATGTTATACCTTCCAATCTAAACTACATTGTATAATATCGTATACACAGCCCAATGTAAGCTCTAACATTATGCATTATATTGATATGTCTCCAACTAAACTTCTTTCTACATTACACGACTATACACCGTAATATACACTGGCATAGACAAACCCACCCTTGAATTATACAATGCGTTACTATACACTACCCTATACTTTAGACTGTAAAATATTAGATTTGTAATATTACACTCTATTATTCTACCAATCCTACTGTATACCACACTGCTGTATATTCACTACACAATTACGATACTATATATTGCCTTATAATTTACGTTAAACATTACGATGTTATACTATTTATTATTATACAACATACTATAAACCATACCTTTGACCGTTGTGTGAACGGTATTTAGAGGCAGTGCCAGCAAAGTGACCAAAGTTCCTGTACCTGACACCATTGAAGACTTGGTTCATCAAGGACTGCATACTGATGTACCCCCCCCTGGTGAGACACTGTTTAACCAACACATACATCACCTGGAATGGAACTTTCTACAAACAAACTGAGGGCACCCCAATGGGCACCCCCCTATCTCAGGTTGTAGCCAACGTTTTCATGGAGAAATTTGAAACTGACGCCATCCAGACTGCCACTCTACGCCCGACCTTATGGAAGAGGTACGTGGATGACACTTTTGTCATCTGGCCACATGGCCGGCCTGCTCTAGACCAATTCCTCGACCACATCAATTCCATACACCCAGCCATCAGATTTACCATGGAAGTCGATAAAGATGGCAAGCTACCCTTTTTGGATGTCCTAATTAGAAGGAGACCTGATGGTTCAATGAGCCACTGTGTCTACAGGAAAGCTACGCATATGGATGTTTACTTAAAACCAGATTCCCACCACCATCCGTCCCAGAAGAACTCCCTCATCAAGGCTCTATACCATAGAGCCCAATGCATTTCCGACCAGGAACACATTGCCAGTGAACTCTAGCACGTACACCAAGCTCTCAAGGCTAATGGTTACTCCGACTACACAATCCGCAAAGCCATCACTCCAGCCATGAAGAAGGATCCTCTTGAGGAGCCATTCAAAACCATCACCTTACCCTACATTGCGGGGGTCACAAAAAAGATCTCCAAAATCCTGAATAAACACAAGATCCAGGTCCGATTCAACACAGTACATAAAATCCGTGATCTGGTTCCATCTGTAAAAGATGTGGTTCCAGACATACAGTACCCGGGCGTCTACAAAATAAGTTGCCTCTGTGGTAGCAGCTACATTGGAGAAACCAAACGACATATCTCGGACCGCATCCGTGAACATAAAGCAGACTTGAAACACGGTTGGACGAACACCTCAGCCGTGGCAGATCACTGTTATAATTTAGTGGGCTCACATGACACGGAGGTTCTCTGCAAGCCATCCGGTTGCCATGAGACATTCGTTCATGAGGCCATCCACATATACAAACACAGAGACAGTTTCAAACGAGAAGATGGATTCTGGCTTAGTAACCATTGGAAAGACGTTATAAACCATTTCGGTTCTTAATTGATTGTATTTTACAGTGACTTTCAGACTGCAGTCCATTCCCTGGCATTGCCTCTAAATACCGTTCACACAACGGTCAAAGGTATAGCATGTTGTATAATAAATAGTATAACATTGTAATGTTTAACATAATTCATAAGGCAATATATGGTATCGTAATTGCATAGTGAATATACAGCAGTGTGGTATACAGTAGGGTTGGTAGAATAATACATAGTGTAATATTACAAGTCTATTTTACAGTCTAAAGTATAGGGTAGTGTATAGTAACGAATTGTATAATTTAATGGTGGGTTTGTCTATGGCAGTGTATATTACGGTGTATAGTCGTGTAATGTAGAAAAAAGTTAGTTGGAGACATATCAATATAATGCATAATGTTAGAGCTTACATTGGGCTGTAAACAATATTATACAATGTAGTTTAGATTGGAAGGTATAACATTGCAATGTATTGTAGTCTAGTTTATAACATAGTTGTAACGCAACACAGAACAGAGCAGCGCATCGTGGCTGTTTCTCCCCCCTCCTTCGTTCCGAGCATAGATGGACTCGCACGTCTGAACAAAGCTCGTCGCTTTCCGTGGTGCTAACGTTGAAAAGAAAAAACCGCCACCCATTTTTTCGCCATATGGCATTGTAATGTATAACGACTCATTGTTAGTAGCTCAGCTGTTTGGAGAGTATATAGAGTTTATTGATAACACTGATGTAGTTTATATTTTAGTTTTTTATTAGTTTACTATATGGTATTCATTATATAGTGTAGTGTATACCCAGTTACTTTATGTTAATAGCTGAACTTATTGAAGAATATATTGAGTACATTTATTATATTGATGTAGTTTATACTTAGTTTTTTCACATCGGTTTATTGTATGACAGTTGGATAGTTGCAGTCCTTTAGCGTCCATATACTAAATGGCTCTGTTGATATGTAAACTTTGATTTTAACATAGCTATTTCCGTGACCAGTCACATGCTAATCCCTCACATTAACATCATGCTAATCTCCCAGTTACATGCTAATTTCTGACTTTAACACCCTGCTGATCCAACACTTTAACACCGCTATTTCAATGCTCAATTATCCTGTTTGATATGTAAACACCTTTGTCAAGGCGCTTTACTTCTCCCACCTAGCTTAAAAGACGTTGCGAATCTTAGCAGCGTTCATTGAAGCGCTGTCGTCCCGACAGTTCTGTTCCTTCACCTGAAGAAGCCTACTTGTGTTGTGGCCGAAACGTCGTGAGAATTTTATTTTATTTTTATTATTTTATTTCCATTCTATGTGACTTTAACGAAAGAACCAAGAAGACTTTGCCTTTGTTTGATGAAAATATTACCTCTGGTATGGAGGGCGAGGTCTGTGTCTGATTGCTCTGGAGGTCGACTTTTGCTCTCTACTTCTTCTGGATGCTCTGTCTGAGTGCTCGCGATGTCTTCTAGTCTCGTCTCTGCTCCTTCTGAATGCTCCATCTGAGTGTTTGCGATGTCCTCTTCTCTCAACTCGATCTCTGCTCCTTCAGGATGCTCTGTCCCAGTGCTCGCGATGCCCTGTCATTTCTCCTCGCTCTCTACTCCTACTGGATGATCTGTCTGAGTGCTCGCGATGTCCTCTGGTCTCGTCTCTGCTCCTTCTGGATGCTCCATCTGAGTGTTTGCGATGTTCTCTCTTCTCGACTCGATCTCTGCTCCTTCAGGATGCTCCGTCGGAGTGCTCGCGATGCCCTGTCGTCTCGCCTCACTCTCTACTCCTTCTGGATGATCTGTCTGAGTGATCACGATGTCCTCTGGTCTCGTCTCTGCTCCTTCTGGATGCTCCATATGAGTGTTCGCGATGTCCTCTCCTCTCACCTCGATCTCTGCTCCTTCAGGATGCTCCATCTGAGTGCTCGTAGTGTCCTGTTGTCTGGCCTCAATTGGACGCAGCTTCATCTCTCTGTCGAGTTCCACCGCGCACGACTCCACTCGGCTGGGATGGATGATGATAAACTGTTAAACTAAACCATTATTTTTATTTTACCATGTAAGGCCCACTGAGATATAAAGCTTTTTTGTAGAATCGACCTGAATATCACAAATTATAACTCAATGAGCGGCTTATCACGTGGAAATTACAGCAGCCAAATACTCTAATCACATGATGATTCTAAATGAGGAGGGAAAAAATCAGGGGACCCGGAGAAAAATCCACACCAACATGGGGAGAGAAAGGAATAGACGCAGACTCCATATAGGCAACAGGCATCGTCAGGTTTGGGATCGAAGCCACTATCTCCTGCATACCAGGGGAGGTAGTTAACATCTAGCCACCACGGCGCCTAAGATACAAGCACAACTAGAATCACAATTGATAAGTTGAGACAAGACTCAGTATTGACTTGAGTAAAATGTTACATTGTAAATCCTCCTCCACCCGACACAGCCAATCAATAATCAGAATCTGTATTTCTACTGCAGGAGGAGGCCAATGAGCTATGAACCTCTTTTCACAGATATCCAGTAGGTGTAGGGGATTAGAAAGTTAAAACATAAAACGATAGCAGTGCTAAGTATAGGAAAGATAAGAAAATAAATAAAGTATATGAGTGCAACTTGCATGAGTACATCAGTTACTGCCAATTTTTCAATACTAAATGCATAACTTGGGGCAAGGCAGCAAAACAACAGTCCCAAACCACACCAAGATAACACAGTCCCTCAATAATATGGGACATAAACATTGAACTATTGATACACGAGAGGTAAGGATCAAAGTTAAAAGCATGGCTACAGGCTCTCAGTGAGGTGGTGGCACCTTGAACTGTCATCCTCCTGACTCAGCGCCGAGTATTTCTTCGGAAGGACGCTGATCCTCCACTGGAAGCAGTCCCACTCGAGTGGCAGTATACAGCATTTCGTTCCATTCAAACGATGCTTGCGTTCCTTCTTCTGCTGGGACAGGAGGATGGGCATTGTGCTGAAGGCAGGGTCCTTCAATGATATCAAACCAGCGGGAAGCGCACACAAGCTGGAAGGCAGTTTCAGCTGCTCAGTGAACTGGCGCCAATAACTGTCCAAGCTCTGCGGTCCTCCATGTATGAATACTTTATTGGCGAACAGTTAACCAGAACACCATGGAATAGACCCACAAATGCGAGGGGGAAACATTGCGTTCTATTCAGATGGAACAGATAGAGTCCATAATTGTCATACTGCATTCTCCTGGAAAGTCAGTGAATGACTCCTCCTCGATACCCACCGTGTTGGATTAATGGACACGAGTGGCACAGCCACCACCACCGTTCTTGTCAAGAAACATAAACGATAATTTTGCAAACTCCGGTCATCCTCATCAGTGGATTTTGGCTAACCATTGAACAAAGACAGTGACCACATCGCATGCTTTTGGGTGCGCTTGTGCGTCCATCTGGAACCCTCTTCCTTCCAATATGAGAAAGCAATTGGAGCTATGCACTTTTAAATCATTGCATTGAAAACTAATTTCTTAAAAACTGCTCTTTGTGTTTAGAAACGTTCCTTCCTTCGCACCTCCAATTAGCACAGTTGGCTACACATGGTGTGAAAGAAGTTCAACATACATACATCTGGACCTGTCCTTCGCCTTCCCTAGATTGGCTCAGCCTCAAAAATAGCCAAATGTGATGTAGTAAACATGACAACAATGGAGACAAAGGCGGCCGGGCATGGTGCTGGTCACCTACCCCCTTATGTGCCATTCCGGACTTCACAGGTGCTACTCGCTAACAGCACTTGCCCCAACGGTCGGTTAAAGCTACATGGGGGATCGCTGCCTTCGTCTTGGCGGGGGTTGGGGGCATATGTTACACTTTTTTTGCAATGTACGTAGCCAATCATGCTAATCGGAGGTGTGGGACGGAGCAACAGAGGAGAATGGAGCGACACTCCAAATAACGTTCGACACAAAAACAACAACGACAATAACGATAACACACAAAGTAACTCACCTCCTTGGGGGAGGGCTCAGAAGGCGCCTTGGTCTCACGTGTGCCCCATGATACGTTGTACATGTTGACCAATGAGTAGATGAGCAGCAGCAGGTATCCCGTGGGAATGCAGATGAGGTACAAGAATCCGTGCACGATGCAGAAGAACTCGCGCGATGAGATGGATGCCCGCGAGAGTGATGAAGAAGATGCCGCTGATTGTGAGGATACCGTTCTTGACAATGTCGCCGACCATAGCGAGCAGCGTGCCTGTCATGAGGAACATGTAGATCACGGTGAGCACCATGGCCACCTTAAAAAAAATACCAGGTATAAAGCTCTTTTCAGAAGCCACCTGGCCACAAATGATAGATCAACGAAGTGGTTCATCACGTGGTAATGTATATCAGCAGCCAGATTAAATGTGGAGGGAAGATAGAGAGAACACGTGGACTCCAAATACATAACAGGCGTTAAGGTCGGGATAGGGATCAAACCCACGACCTCCTGTATACCATGCGAGGGAGTTAACATCTCGCCATTGCAGGAGGAGACCTTAGCCATCGGCGTCACCATCGTCCTTTTGTCCAACCACCACCAATTCTTGGGAGTTACTTTGCATTTATTCCGCACTTTTCCACAAAGTCCTCAAGACCCTGCACTTTGCAAACAACAACAAAATAATGATAGCTCATTGTTCTTCTGGGTTCTTTCGGTAAAGTCACGTAGAATGGAGATGAAATAATAAAAATAATAATAACAATAAAATTCTCACGACGTTTCGGCCACAACACAAGTAGCCTTCCTCAGGTGAAGAAACAGGACTGTCTGGAAGACAGCGCTTGAGTGAACCCTGCCAAGCATGGCAGCGTCTTTTAAGCTGTGTGGGAGGAACAGAGCACCTTGACAAAGCAGTTTACATATAAATTAGCATGTAACTGGGGGATTAGCATGATGTTGGTGTGAGGGATTAGCACCACGGAGAGCGACGAGCTTTGTTAAGACGGACGAGTCCATCTATGTTCAGAACAGAGGAGGGGGGAGAGGAGTTTACATATCAACAGTAAATTAGCATGTAACTGGGGGATTAGCATGATGTTAGTATGAGGGATTAACACCACGGAGAGCGACGAGCTTTGTTCAGACGGACGAGTCCATCTGTGTTCGGAACGGAGGAGGGGGAGGAAGAGGAGGAAACAGCCACGGTGCGCTGCTCTATCCTGTGTTGCGTTATAACTATGCTATAAACTAGCAGTTCACATGGTGATGGGGTCGCACTAATTCACCGTGGAGAAATCTGCGTGAAAGTTCTGAGCGACTCATTAACAATCACATAATTCAAGCTGCTGCTTGTGAAAATAACGAACAGCATGTGGGGGCTTACGATCGCTGTCGTCTATCGACCGTCGACTTCACAGCTGTCAGAATTATTTTCCTAGCTTTCTGGTCTGCGAGACTGTGAGACATTTGGCTCTCGCTTTATCATCTGTGATGACCAGAACTGTCCCGGACCGACTGGTTTTTATGGTAAAATCAACAGTGATCTCGCCGAAACGTTCGACAGTCAGTTTAACTCAGCACGTCAGCGGTGCAATATGCCGCTCAGGAAGTATACTGGATCACATCTTCACATACGGCGACGTCGTAACTTTAAACGACGTTCTTATCGAAGATAAGAACGTCAGATCAGTCTTGTGACGTGCAAAATGGCATTACAAATTATTTGCCCACCCATCACAACGATATCATACAGGAACTGAAAACGACTAACCCACGATGCTTTCAGTCAGAAGATCCGGTCATCATTGGCAAGTCTGAATAATGCATCGACGGTCTATTCATTTGCAGCTCAATTAGAACATGGCATCATCGCTATCTTTGAACGTGTGTCCATCCAAACAAGCACACAGAGAACGGGAAAGCACGAAGTGACTTACTGTCACTGGAGGCGATACTGTGAAGAAGACGCGGAGGAGGCTGGGGTGTCTTTGAAAGAAAACTAGTTTTCAGATTGTCCGACTGCTTACAGAGCCGCCTACAGATTTGAAAACTAGCTCATTATTGAGTCTCGCAGACCGTTCTATGGTCTGTGCATCAATGAGTCAGTTCGCGACCCCGTGCTCTGTGGCACATTGTGAAGGGTCTGTTGCACTCTAACCCCATCAACCAGTCAGCCGGTTCTGTGCACAGTACTTGCAACGTTCTTCGCCAATAAAGTGATGATTAAGACGGCAGTTTCTAACTTGCAAGCAACGCATTCTCCTGGTCTGTCATGTGAGTTTGATCAACCTGATAACCAATGCAAAACTTGAGACCCTGGCACCATCGTCAGTAGCAGAGGTGTCAATGTTCATTGCCCAGCTGCCAAATAAGACATCGCCGCTCGACTCCGTCCAGATATAAATTCTCAAATTATGCTTGGACGTACTTGCGCCGCTGATTGTCCACCTGGCAAATATTTCATTCAGCGAGGGCTGTTTGCCAGACCATTGCAAAATGGCGCAGGTAACACCGCTTCTGAAAAAGTTGGCTTGAGCCATAGTGACCATCCAGACTATCACCCGATCTCAAACCTGAGTACAATTTCAGAGGTCATTGAGTGCCTGTGTCTGAAGCGGTTAATTCCCTACGTCACTGGGATGGGCAAATTCAACCCATTCTAGTCGGTGTACCGACAATTCCACAGTCTTGAGATGACTCTACTAGATGTCACTGTTGACCTCTAAAAGATCATGGCTGACCGGTGCATCGCAGCATTGGTTGGCCTCGATTTCTCAGCCACCTTCGACACCATTGACCATGAGATACTCATTGAGCAGATAAGGTCAAGGTTCAGTGTATCGGGTATGGCACTAAAGTGTATTGAGGTGTATCGGGTATGGCACTAAAGTGTATTGAGTCATACCTGTATGGTGGATTACAGTTTGTCAAGCTAGGTGATGAAGTCATCTCCTATGCCATGCCTAGTCGGCATACCACAGGGTCCGCCTTCGGGCACTATTAATTTTCAATATATGTCTCTCCGATCGCCGATATCATCTCAATATGAAGTTCTATATATATGCTGATGACTCACAATTGTACACCGCAATGAAGTCCAAGTTAAATGTGGAGAGCATCGGCAACCCCGAATATTGCAAGCGAGTGATGCACGTGTGGTTTGCATGAAACGAAATTGTGCGAGGATCAGGTGTGGCAGTCGCAGACTCAAGGATTCAGATTGTGATTAAAATAGCCTCGGCGTCACTCGACCAGAATATGTCAGGTGATCACCACATGCAAAATGTAGTCAATTTCTGTAATTTTCATATCAGGGCTCACGACACATTCGACCACTATTGAGCAGTGACATAACCACCGCGGTGATGTGTAGCATAGTATCGATAAGGCACAATTATTGCAACACACCGCTCTATGGGACGTTGGCACGTGTTGTAACAGGCATTGCAAGACCCGACCATGTCCATCCAGTGCTCGCCGAGCTGCTTTAGCTTCCAGTTGCCGACCAAATACATTGTTATAAGGTCGTACTCGTAACACAAAAAGAGCGTGCCACAAATGAACTACAATACCTTGATAACCACGTCAAAGAGCATAAACAATCACGCGAACTCCAGCTATCCTCGCAGTGGCTTTTGGCTAGCCATCGAACAAAGACCGTTACCGCATCACAAACTTTCAGATGCGCTGCTGCGGCCATCTGGAACGATATTCCTTCCGATGTTAGGAAGCCACTGTAGTTTGCACTTTTAAATCATGTAGATTGAAAACTAATTTCTTTAAGACTGCTTTTTGTGTTTAGTTTTTTGTACGTCCCCTGCAACTCCGATGAGCAAGGTTGGCTACGTACGGTGCCAAAGAAGTTCAACATATATACGTACATTGTGTTTCATTTGTAGCAAGCACGTTGTGTGCAATGAGTGCCACGTGCTTCTGCAGAAGAAACGTGGGCGCCCACCTTGATCTGCGTATCCGGCTACGTTTTGAAGCAGACGGCGATGTATAGAGCAGGCGGAACGATGGAGATGAGAAGTGCCCAGTTTTGGTCAATTTTGAAAACGAAGGTGAAGCAACCTGAGCACCGGCACGAGACAAATACCACACGAGCTGAATACCATCATTAATACATTCCTGTGGAGGGAGCTGGTAGGAACGTTGGGTTGCTCGGTCAATGGCCAGGGTCAATGGCGGCGTGGTGTATTCCGCAAATATGCCCGACTGTGAGGGCAGACACAAACTGGTGTGAGTAGGTTAAACGTTGAGTTTTATAAGGGCACCACGGAGTGACCAGCCCCTCCCCACCCCTCCCACCCCCCACCCACCCCCACCCTCCCCACCCTCCCCACCCAGCCCCACCCTCCCCACCCTCCCCACCCAGCCCCACTCTCCCCACCCCCCACCCAGCCCCACCCTCTCCACCCAGCCCCTCCCAGCCCCTCCCCACCCTCCCCACCCAGCCCCTCCCCACCCAGCCCCTCCCCACCCTCCCCACCCAGCCCCTCCCAACCCTCCCCTCTCCACCCAGCCCCACCCCTCCCATTTTATTCGGGTGTCCGGATACAAGTGAACAGACATCCACAGACATACACAATTAATCCCCTGCCTCCTGTGATAATCCCGGTTGGGCTTCCAGTCCACTACGTTTCCTACCAATAATGCCCACTAGGAGCGCATTTATTATATATCCGGGTGTCTGGATACACGTGGACAGACATCCACAGACGTACACAATTAATCCCCTGCCTCCTGTTAATAATTCCGGTTGGGCTTTCAGTCCATACAAGGGCACCACGGGGTGACCAGCCCCTCTCCACCCAGCCCCACCCCACCCAGCCCCACCCTCCCCACCCAGCCCCTCCCCACTCTCCCCTCCCCACCCAGCCCCTCCCCTCCCTACCCTCCCCTCTCCACCCAGCCCCACCCCTCCCACGTGGACAGACATCCACAGACATACACAATTAATCCCCTGCCTCCTGTGAATTAATCCCGGTTGGGTTTCCAGTCCACTACGTTTCCTACCAGTATCATCTCATCACCACAACCACCACCATCATCACCACCATGATTGACAACGACAACCGTTCAATCAGCTGTAAAGAAAAGAGTGCACTCAGATGAACAGAATCGTGCAGCCTGTGTGTATAGAATTTTTGGCTGAAAGAAACATGCAGCAGTTTGAATACCCTGGTACACAAGCAATACGACTCGCAATATTTTTAAAACGCAAGCAGTGCGCATACGTTATGATGAGAGGATTAACACGACCACTCACTTTGAGGTTGTATGCGTTAAACACCCAACGATGGCCAATTGTTATCGTTAAATATTTGCAATCAAAAATCTCGTGGAAGGAACAACTCTGAGTGACGACTTGAAGCCATGCACGACTGTGAGCAGAAGTGTTCCAAGTTAATTTTTTTTTTAAAACGAAACTATTTTTAATATACCAGATAAGGCCCACTGAGCTATGTAGCTCTTCTTCATAAGCAACTTGGCCACAAATTATAGCTGAACGAAGTGGCTTATTACGTAGAAATTTATAGCAGCCAAATACTCAACGCGTGATGTTGATTCTAAATGTAGAGAGAAAAACCGGAGAACCCGGATAAAAATCAACACAACCACGAGGAGAGACATGCAAACTCCAAATATACAGGCGTCAGGGTCGGGTTCGAACCCATGACCTCCTGTATACCAGGCGAGGGAGTTAACGCCTCTCCACCATGGCGACGTCTCTTTTGATGTAGTCCCTGCATCAAAAGGATGAACCCGGGTAAATAAAAAAACCCAAGACATGTGGCAACCCGAATTCACCTGCAATCATGAGACAGACGGTGGCCGGACCCATGATGGAGGTGGCCGTGTAGATGATCTGATAAAGAATATAGAGCCGAGAGATGGACGGGTTCTTCTTGGCCGTGCGGACGCCATTTTCCAGGATGCTGAAGGTGTTCGCCATCGTGGAGGGGCCCCAACGCCTCCGCTGGTTGAAGAACTCCTTGAATTCCTGCGGGGCGTTGGTGTAGGCGTCCGATCCGGCGCAGTACTCGACGCGCCAGCCCTGCTGCAGCATCAGCGTGCACAGCCAGCGGTCCTCACCTGCACCAACAAATGGAAGAGGGGACGTCCGCGAGGTAGAGGGTAACCGGCTCATAATACCCACAGCCAGCACCAGCTCCTGGCCGAGCGGCATATCTCTGTAGCTGCACCGGCAGTAGCCCTCTGCAATTATCTCTCTCTCTGCATCTCCCACTGCTGCATACGCAGGAGCCACAGCAACTACATCCAACCAGCATCATCCACCTTCAAACATTTTTTATATTTTGCTTGCCTTTCAATATTCGGATTTTGCTAATTAAACCAAAATCGACGTAGTTTCCCCATGACCTAACAACCTTACCCGATTGGCTCTGTCGGGTGTTGGACGCTTATAGTTAAAACAAATTTACACTAAACCTACACGACAATCTAATCCAGCAGGAATGAATTGTGAATCATGAATATTGGTCGTGAAAGTCTACGTATTAAATTGATCTTGCGGGGTCTTGGCCCAAGTATTACCACGATACAGTGAGGGAAAAAAGTACTTGATCCCCTGCTGATTTTGTACGTTTGCCCACTGACAAAGAAATGATCAGTCTATAATTTGAATGGTAGGTTTATTTGAACAGTGAGAGACAGAATAACAACAAAAATCCAGAAAAACGCATGTCAAAAATGTTATGAATTGATTTGCATTTTAATGAGGGAAATAAGTATTTGACCCCTCTGCAAAACATGACTTCGTACTTGGTGGCAAAACCCTTGTTGGCAATCACAGAGATTCTAAGCACGTGATGTTGCATCTAAATGAGGGAAAAACTAGAGGACCCTTAGAAAGTCTACGCAACCATGGGGAGAGAGACGCAAATTGCAATATACACGCGTCAGGGTCGGGATGGAACTTACGACCTCCTGTATACCAAGCTTGGGAGTTAACATCTCGCCAGCGTGACATGTATACATGTTGAACTTCTTTCGCACCACACGTAGCCAACCGTGCTAATAGGAGGTGCGAGATCCAAACACACGTCGACGCTTACCTTGGTCGTACTGGATGTACTGCAGGGCCTCGGTGGCCACTGTGGTGTAGGTCTTGAGGACGTTGTCATCCATGATGGCCTTGGCTCGGAAGAGGCTGAAGCTGCCAGGGCTGCAGAGAACGCAGCCCATCACGTGCTCGGCCGTCTTCTGTAGCCAGTGGCCTACCGCGTACTCGAACTTCTGGTAGCAGACGAGCGGCCCTGTCGGTGTATAAACAATTGTGGTTAATTGGCTGAACGCAACTCAAAGTGAAAACCCAATGGAGCAGTCCTACGATTCAGGTGTGGCTTTCTTGGATTCATTTATGTTGTACGTATGTTGTTTATATATGTTGTATGTGGGTTATATGTTGTATTGTGTATTGTATTCATGCTGTATGTACGTTGTATGTATATGTGCTGAAAAAGGACTGTGGGTTTTGCATTGAAACCACAACCAAAGGACGTTTTTTTGTAAGTATGGAGAGCGAGGTTAGAACTTTGAATTCCGAGATTGGGAGGAAATGTAATTGCGGACTACGGGGGATTAAGGGCGAGTCAAGAGGAGGGGTGGGGAAGTACAGGAGGAGGGAGAGGGAATAGGCAGGTGGGCAATGGAGGGGAAGATCGGAGACATTTGGGGGTGGAGAGGGAGGGAGGGGTTGGAGAAAGAGTGGACGGCTAGAGGGTAGGGAAGGGAATGCTGGGGAGACGAAAGGAGGGGGTTATGAGAGACGGCAGGAGGTGAGGAAGAGAAGCAAGCCGGGAAGAGCGATCCGGGAGGCCACAGTGGGAAAGCGGGAGGGCAGGGAGCAGAGGGATGGGTGGGGTCAAGTAAAAAAATACATGCTCTTTGAATTATTCTCCTGTTTTAATTGCGTATTTGTTATTTATTAAAAAATGTGCATTCATAAATAGATGTGATTTTTGTTATAAGAATAAGTCAAGGAGTGGCTAAATCTGTGCTCTCCGGTTTCCTGGGTGTCCTAGCCGGTCCCGCCTAGCTTGACCACTTAATAAACGAAGGACATTTGAATTGTGCCGTTAAAGCATCGAGATTAGATATTAGTGCGTGCCATGTAGTTTGATTTCGTCGTAACTATTGTTGGATATGAGCTTTTTCCAAAATTGATATTAACAATAATATCTGCCGATATATATTTTTTTAATAATAAAGAAAAATAATGCATAAAACACACAAACCCAAAAACACGCAAACACAGATGGAAATCGTAAAAAGGACATAAATGTATAGAATAATAAACTCCCAGAGAGGGCAGAGGTTATCTGCGAAATCTCCAGACTGCCACGGAAGGACGGTGAAAAGGGGGTATCTGTTTTCTCTCACTCAAGGGTTGGAGAGAGAAAGAGATCCCGGCCGTCTTTGTCTCTCCCCGCAGCACGAGAAAAGAATTTAACACCCAGTGAGGAATGGCTTGTTGTTACAAAGAGGGTCGTCCCCTCCGCCCCCCAGGATCGTATAACGCAGATGGCTTGTGGAATGGCACACACACGCACGTACACACACAGGCCACGCCCCCCCCCCCCCCTTTTCACTGCGAAGAGCGGAGATTTTTTTTTATATATATAACGGTCCAACCATTTTTTCAAAAGTTCAGTCAAGACAGATCAACAGTTCAAGAACTTCGACAAGACACGGGCAGTCGCAGCGAACGGCTGGCTCCAAGAAGCGCGAGCCTCGCTGAGTAGCGAGGATCGCCGAGTCGCGATGTATCAACGAAAGTGATTTCAGAGCCGAAGGGACGAAGTATCACTCAAAACTTTATTCCTACATCAAGTGCCAGCTTCTAGCTGCAGCGCGGCCAGCGCTGCCAAGCAAGAGCGTGCAGCTCAGTCATCCAGCAGTGAAGAAGCCGGCTGCCAACGAATCAGCTGAGAGCGCTCGGGCATCTCAACAGAGAGAGCGCGTGCGACTTGGCTTATCCAGCAGCGGAAAGAGCCTGACCAGCAAGAGTGTCAGCGCCACTGCGCGCCACTGTTCGGGCCACCAGCGCCACCACTGCGCGCCACTTCAGAGCGCGCCACCAGCGCCAGCCAGCACTACAGCGCTCCACTGTTCGCGCCACCAGCGCCACTTCACGCCACAGTGCGCCACCAGTGCTGAGAGCGTTCGAGCAGCACTAGGAGAGAGCAGTGGGCCCGCACTCAACACCCATCGGCGCGACGACGGCGAGCGTCGTGCCGACTCTTCCAGCCAGCTGTGGACAGAAACTGTGTACCGTGTTCATATGCCCCCTCCCCCACACGCTCACCCTCACACCCCCACTGCTCCGCAGGGAACAAACACATTTTTGACATAAGAGATGCCAACCTCGGCGTCTGCTTTACGCAAAGAATTGAACCAGTGATAAAGAAGACACACGATACGCATATCGGGATAATCAAGAAGGGTTGCCACTCCAAGGCGGTGCATTAAAAATCAATTGATAATGAAAAACACTGCTGCCATTGAGTTACGTGGATAAGGTCATTTAGAAGCAAAAGAGTCGTACCTTTTTCTTTTCAATGGCATAATCTTTCCAACGAATCCATTAACGCACATTTGTGCCTTTAGGAATAATACTTGTTTTATTGTTTTTCGTATGAATATCGTCGCATAATTTTAAGGACTTTATTCATATTTCTCATATGTTCGTGTTACATTGCATAAAAATTAATTGCCGATACCCAAAGTGAAACAACGTGATAAGAATTGACTTGAAGGTCTATGAAGGGATGTGGTACTGTGTGGGCAATTTTCAAATACGAATTTGCATATTATAAGGTTATAAGGTTAAGGTTTTTGTTAGGATAGCATATGCATGTTCTTAGCATCTCTCTCTCTCACCAACTGCTCGCGCTACGTGGGGGGGAATGAATGAAAGTGAAACGCAATCGTGATGGTTACCGTGTTAATGCTGTGTTGAAATTCCGAGATTGAGCATTCTCATATTATCCAAAATTAAAGTTTAGCTAAAGAATAAAATTCATTAAAGCAGAAGGGTTGTGTGTGATTCTTTCTGAAATTCCGCATAAGAATTGTTCTGCGATTGAGATCTGAACCTGGTGGACCTATCATAAGCACACTAACACACAATCAATAAATGTTAAAGCAAGAATAATCGTATCCTTATTGCTAATACAGAGTTAAACAACGAAGCCAAGTTGACTCTCTCATTCACGCTCACAACACCTGCATAACTGCATGCGATTAATTGTCTCATCCCAATTGATAACCAACCTTCGTCACCGAGGCTGGGCCCGATTATCATAACGACCTGCAGTATCATAACCACACCCACTCGCATAAATTAATACGATTATATCTCGAATTAGCATAATTTATATGCATAATTACACATATTCATGTAATTTTGGATAAATTATGCTAATTTTAAATTTCATTTAATTTTCATTATTTTCATACATTTTTCATAACCCACATATACAACACTGTTTGGTGTTAGTCATACTCTTTGGTTCTATTGGGTAAAGTCACGTAGGTAAAAAAAAAATAACAAAAATCACGACGTTTTGACCACAACACAAGTGACCTTCATCAGGTGAAGGGACCAACCTGTCCGGAGGACAGCGTTGGAGTGAAAAAAGTCAAGCGCAGTTCGCCTCTAAGCTGTGAGTGGGTAAACAGAAAAGACGCCTTGACAAAGGAATTAGCATAAAATGTAAAGCTGTGCAAGCTCGCAAATAGAATCAAAGATACATTAGCACCACCGTGAGAGTTTGGGATGCCACTAATTGAATGAACATACTGTACCATTAAACAAGTCCAGCGCAGGTCGCCTCCTTTAAGCTGTGAGTGGGTAAACAGAAAAAACGCCTTGACAAAGGAATTAGCATAAAAATGTAAAGCTGTGCAAGCTCTCAAATAGCATCAAAAATACATTAGCACCACCGTGAGAGTTTGGGATGCCACTAATTGAATGAATATACTGTACCATTAAAAATTCCTTTAACGTTTGGTTCGATTTAGAACATCTTTCCAATGGTTGCTTAATATGAAGCCATCTTCTCGGTTGAAATTGTGTCTGTGTTTGTAGATCTGGATTGCCTTGTGAGCAAATCTCTGATAAAAACCCGTGGGTTTGCAAAGAGCCTTGGTATCGGAGAAAATTATATCGTGATCACCCAAAGCGTTGTAACAATGATCAGCTACGGCAGAAGAATTCGTTTTGCCGTGTTTCAAATCTGATTTGTGCTCGCAAATTCGGTCAGAGACATGTTGCTTTGTCTCCCCGATATAGCAATCACCGCAGGTACAACTCAATTTGTAAACCCCGGGGTACTGTAAGTCAGGAATGACATCCTTCACGGATGGGATCAGATCACGAATTTTATGTACTGTATTGAACTGGACCTGGATCTTGTGTTTGTTTAGAATTTTGGAAATCTTTTTAGTAACGCCTGCTATATATGGTAGTGTGATGGTTTTGACCGGAGTATCAAGTGGTTGTTTCTGTATGGAGGGAGAAACAGTTTGGCGGATGGTACGGTCAGAGTATCCATTCCTTTTGAGGGCCAGGTGTACATGTTTTAATTCACTGGTCAGGTGGTGTTGGTCCGAAATGCAATGAGCCCTATGGTATAAAGTTTTGATGAGAGAATTCTTTTGGGCTGGGTGGTGGTGGGAATCAGGTTTCAAGTAGGAATCTGTGTGGGTGGGTTTCCTGTAGACAGAATGCCCCAATGAGCCATCAGGTCTCCTCTCAAACAGAACATCTAAGAATGGTAGCTTGCCATCTTTCTCCACTTCAATGGTGAATTTGATGGCGGGATGTCTGGAATTGATGTGGCGTAGGAAAAGGTTCAGAGCTGGGAGGCCATGTGGCCAAATGACGAAAGTGTCATCCACATATCTATTCCACAGGGAAGGTCTGAGGGTGGAAGTCTGGATGGCGTCTGATTCAAATTTCTCCATGAAAATATTGGCTATCACTGGTGACAAGGGGGATCCCATGGGGGTACCCTCATTTTGTTTGTAGAAGGAGCCATTCCAAGTAAAGTAGGTATTTTTGTGGCAGTGCCTAACCAGTGCAGGTGTGTCGGGGTCTAGTCCATGTTGGACCAAATTTTCAATTATTTCAATGGTATCAGGTACTGGGACCTTGGTGAACAAAGAGACCGTGATCTGATCCCATCCGTGAAGGATGTCATTCCTGACTTACAGTACCCCGGGGTTTACAAATTGAGTTGTACCTGCGGTGATTGCTATATCGGGGAGACAAAGCGACATGTCTCTGACCGAATTCGCGAGCACAAATCAGATTTGAAACACGGCAAAACGAATTCTTCTGCCGTGGCTGATCATTGTTACAATGCTGTGGGTGATCACGATATAATTTTCTCCGATACCAAGGTTCTTTGCAAACCCACCGGTTTTTATTAGAGATTTGCTCACGAGGCAATCCAGTTCTACAAACACAGACACAATTTCAACCGAGAAGATGGCTTCAAATTAAGCAACCATTGGAAAGATGTTCTAAATCGAACCAAACGTTAAAGGAATTTTTAATGGTACAGTATATTCATTCAATTAGTGGCATCCCAAACTCTCACGGTGGTGCTAATGTATTTTTGATGCTATTTGAGAGCTTGCACAGCTTTACATTTTTATGCTAATTGCTTTGTCAAGGCGTTTTTTCTGTTTACCCACTCACAGCTTAAAGCAGGGGTCGGGAACCTATGGCTCGCGAGCCAGATGTGGCTCTTTTGATGATTGCATATGGCTCGCAGATAAAACAAAATATTCTCACTTGTTTTAATCCATCCATCGATTTTTCACTGCGCATGTCCTGTTCAGGGCTGCAGGAGCAATTGTCCATTATTTTAATTGGATGATACTGGCCTACGTTTGCCGTTGCTGGGTAAAACAGGTAAACGCCCCCTTTTGAATCAGTCTGAGACTGCGTCTGCTCGGTCATTAGCTCAAAGCTAACCCTTCGACGAAGAAGATGGCGAAAAGAAAAAAAGACGACGAGTATCGTACATTTCAGGACGAATGGACCGAAGAATTCGCCTTTGTGGAGAGAGCGGGTTCTGCGGTGTGTCTAATTTGCAATGACAAAATTACATAGTTGAAACGGTCGAATGTAAAGCGGCACTTCGACACGCGCCACGCTACCTTTGCATCAAAATACCCTGCGGGAGACAGCAGAAAGAAAGCGTGCCAAGAGCTTCTGAGCAGGGTGCAAGCTAGCCAGCAGCAACTCCGCGTATGGACCCGGCAAGGTGACTATAATTCGGCTAGCTTTGCTGGTTCTTTAGCAATAGTGAGGAACGGAAAACCATTCACAGATGGCGAGTATGCTAAAACGTTCATGCTGGATGTAGCCAATGAACTTTTTGATGATCTTCCGAACAAAGACAAGATAATCAAACGGATACAAGACATGCCTCTGTCGGCAAAAACTGTTCATGATCGTACCATCGTGATGGCAAACAAAGTGGAGGAAACGCAAGTGAAGGACATAAATGCAGCGCCGTTCTTTTCTCTGGCTTTGGATGAGTCAACAGACGTGAGCCATTTGTCGCAGTTCAGCGTGATTGCAAGATATGCTGTTGGTGACACACTGCGCGAAGAAAGTCTTGCTGTTCTGCCATTAAAAGGGTCCACAAGAGGTGAGGATTTATTCAAGTCTTTCATGGAGTTTGCTCAAGAAAAAAGTCTACCTATGGATAAACTTCTCTCAGTGTGTACTGATGGTGCTCCGTGTATGGTGGGGAAAAACAAAGGATTTGTGGCGCTTCTCCGTGAACATGAAAATAGACCCATCCTAAGTTTCCATTGCATTATACACCAGGAGGCACTTTGTGCTCAGATGTGTGACAGGAAGTTTGGCGAAGTGATGTCGCTGGTCATTCGTGTGATCAACTTTATTGTTGCCCGAGCCTTAAATGATCGCCAGTTTAAAACACTGCTGGATGAAGTTGTAAATAACTATCCTGGTCTGCTTTTGCACAGCAATGTGCGTTGGTTGTCAAGAGGGAAGGTGCTTGGTCGTTTTGCGGCTTGCCTGAACGAAATCCGGACTTTCCTTGAAATGAAAGGCGTCGGGCATCCTGAGCTAGCCGACACCGAGTGGCTCCTCAAGTTTTACTATCTCGTAGATCTGACTGAACATCTGAACCAGCTCAACGTGAAAATGCAAGGCATTGGAAATACAGTGTTATCCCTTCAACAAGCTGTATTTGCTTTTGAAAACAAGCTGGAGCTTTTCATCACGGATCTTGAAACAGGTCGTTTACTACATTTTGAAAAACTGAGCCAATTTAAAGATGCATGCACAGCAAGTGAGCCCATTCAAAACCTTGATCTCCACCAGCTAGCTGGCTGCACATCCAGTCTCCTACAGTCCTTCAAAGCACGCTTTGGAGAATTTCGTGAGCACACTCGTCTTTTTAAGTTCATCACCCATCCAAACGAGTGTTCACTGAACACAGCCGACCTGAATTACATCCCTGGTGTCTCCGTCAGAGATTTTGAAGCAGAAGTGGCTGACCTGAAGGCCTCAGACATGTGGGTGAATAAGTTCAAGTCACTGAATGAAGATTTGGAAAGAATCACACGACAGAAAGCGGAGTTGGCGAGCAAGCACATGTGGACAGAAATGAAAAAACTCCAACCCGAAGACCAGCTGATTCTCAAAACTTGGAACGCGCTTCCTGTCACATACCACACACTGCAGCGTGTGAGTATTGCTGTATTGACCATGTTTGGATCTACGTATGCATGTGAGCAGTCATTCTCACATCTTAAAAACATCAAGTCCAACCTACGATCACGTTTAACGGATGAAAGCCTCAACGCTTGCATGAAGCTTAACCTCACCAAGTACCAACCCGATTACAAAGACATCAGCAAATCCATGCAGCACCAGAAGTCGCATTAATGGTGAGTGTTATAACAACATTATTTAAAAGAATACATTCAGAGGCTTATTATACTGACATTTAGTTGAATTCACTTTTAAAATATATTATATGGCTCTCACTGAAATAAATTTCCAAATTTTTTGCTTTCATGGCTCTCTTAGTCAAAAAGGTTCCCGACCCCTGGCTTAAAGGATGCGACCTGCGCTGGACTTGTTTAATGGTACAGTATGTTCATTCAATTAGTGGCATCCCAAACTCTCACGGTGGTGCTAATGTATCTTTGATTCTATTTGCGAGCTTGCACAGCTTTACATTTTATGCTAATTCCTTTGTCAAGACGTCTTTTCTGTTTACCCACTCACAGCTTAAAGGAGGCGACCTGCGCTTGACTTTTTTCACTCCAACGCTGTCCTCCGGACAGGTTGGTCCCTTCACCTGATGAATGCCACTTGTGTTGTGGTCGAAACGTCGTGATTTTTGTTATTTTATTTTTTTACCTACGTGACTTTACCCAATAGAACCAAAGAGTATGGATCCTTGCAGTCACGAAAGCTTTAAATCTAGAATTGGTGTTAGTCAGCCTGTGATCTGCCTCAGCTCAGCATGGCACGTGCCAGCTCATGCCCACTGCTATCTTCTCCTGGCAGATTTCATGGCCATCTATTTAGTTATTGTTTGCGAGCCAGCTGGTCAGGAAGGTTGGACGATTACCAAGGTTCATCTTCTTTGGTTCTTTCGGTAAAGTGACGTAGAATGAGAATAAAATAATAAATTGATAAAATAAAATAACACAATAATATTCTCACGACGTTTCGGCCACAACACAAGCGGCCTTCATCAGGTGAAGGGACGAGACTGTCTGGTAGGACAGCGCTGGAGTGAAAGAGCCACGTTCAGATCACGGCCTTTAAGCTGTGTGAGAGGAACAAAGCGCCCTCAACTTTAGCTATCCGTGGTGCTAAAGTTGAGGGCGCTTTGTTCCTCTGACACAGCTTAAAGGCCGTGATCTGAACGTGGCTCTTTCACTCCAGCGCTGTCCTACCAGACAGTCTCGTCCCTTCACCTGATGAAGGCCGCTTGTGTTGTGGCCGAAACGTCGTGAGAATATTATTGTGTTATTTTATTTTATCAATTTATTATTTTATTCTCATTCTACGTCACTTTACCGAAAGAACCAAAGAAGATGAATCATCGCAGTCACGAAAGCTTTAAATCGAAAGATTACCAAGGTTGGCGAGGTGTTGGATTATTACATCCGCGAGTCGTGAGAGATGGCGACGACTTGGGGGGAGGCCTTCATCCCGCAGTGTATGGACCACGGCTGATAATAATGATATTGATTTTGTTTTCACTTAACAATTCTATAGGATTTGCGTAATTTACTCCGAAGTCTTTGCAGTATTTTGGTATTTCATTTGAGTTATGTAAAGTTAAACTTCCATTACTAGCGGTGGTAGTGGTCTTTCTCAGACCACTTCATGATATACTAATCCTGCTCCATGTCCACTCGGTATTGCTGTGGTGGATACATGTTGATTTAATTACAATCCTTCCACCGTGCTTACGTGTGTGTTTATTTAACTTTATTTAAACATCCCGAGTAGTTGTGGTAGCAACGGCGTTCTGTGATTCACATTAAAGGTTTTTGGGTTAGATCACGTAAGTATAAATGTGTCATAACCCTCCTCCTACCAACACAGCCAGTAAGCTTGATTTGGAGCTTTCGTGACTGAAGGAATTACTTTTTGGTTCTTTCGGTAAAGTCACGTAGAAACAAAATAAATTAAATAATAGAATACGACGTTTCGATTGCAACACAAGCAATCATCATCAGGTACGAATGAATGAGAAAAAACAAACCTGGTCAACTTAGATATATAATGCAATACAACGTAATCAACCCTACCTGGTTGATTACACTCTTCCAAAGATTGCTAAATTTGAGAGACAAAACACGGACACGGAGACACATATACAGACACGTAAGCAGAGAGAGACACACACATAGGCACACAGAGAAACATGGCCTCTGTGTCGAGGACTTAAATAGAGAGAGCGGGGGGCAGAGAGAGAGGGGGGGTAGATAAATTAGCACGTCAATGAGAGCTTTGTAGCTTTCGTGACTGCAGGAAATACTAAAGAGAACATGGAGACAGAGAAAATCAACTGAATAAAAAAACTTAGTAAAATTTGGGAAAGTATTGCAATGCAACACAGAGAGTCGGTCAACACACAATTAATGCATAGCCTGGTTGATTACGTTCTTCCAAAGATTACTAAATTAGAAGTTAAGTGTAAAATTTGAGAAAGAGACAAGACAAACACGGAGACACAAAGACAGACACAAGCAGAGAGAGACAACACATTTACAATTTGAGTACGAGGTTTTGCTGGTAATTGCATTCAGCATCATCGGGCGATTTCACAAATCGTACTCGAATTGTAAATGTTGTAGATTTACTCTCCAATACACGGGTGGGCTGAAGTAGTCATTAATTGGCGCATTTTGTTTAAGTGACAAACCTGACTGGCTGTGTAGGGAGGTAGAGGGTTACTAAACATTTATACGTATGCGAACTAACACAAAAACCTTTATTATGAATAATATTGCTTGCAAAAGCCTACGTGTTAAACTGGCGTTCTGTTAGTCTGCTGAAACAGCTTGTGCACTGAGGGTGAATCTTGCGTGAGGATTGCATCAGGGACACCCTAGGCCACTGCATTTGCATGTTTTCCAATTACTTCAACGATAACCTGATGGGAATTAATTGTTGAATGCTTAATTCCGACCTGCAACGGTTGTGCGTAATCTGATTGGGTTGAGTGCCATTTTACTGCAGGACTTTAACAGAGGCGAAGGCGTTCAAGGTGCTGAAGTTAATACGCCGAGCAATAAAAAGCCGAGCAATAAAACGTGCGGGGCGGGCATGCGGTTCGCACAGTTAAATTGTGTGGCACGACCAGGAAGTGGGGGTGGGCGGGGCGTTGATTTCCCCACCCAGAATGCGAAATCAACAAAATCAGATCCGATCCGAACGTTAATCACTGTCGCGGGTTTCACATTTCCATAACTTGTAAACAATTAACACATTCCTGTGGAGGGAGCTGGTAGGAACGTTGGGTTGCTCGGTCAATGGCCAGGGTCAATGGCGGCGTGGTGTATTCCGCAAATATGCCCGACTGTGAGGGCAGACACAAACTGGTGTGAGTAGGTTAAACGTTGAGTTTTATAAGGGCACCACGGGGTGACCAGCCCCTCCCCACCCAGCCCCACCCCTCCCACCACCCAGCCCCACCCTCCCCTCCCCACCCAGCCCCTCCCCACTCATCCCCTCCCTACCCTCCCCTCTCCACCCAGCCCCACCCCTCCCACGTGGACAGACATCCACAGACATACACAATTAATCCCCTGCCTCCTGTGAGAATTAATCCCGGTTGGGCTTCCAGTCCATATAAGGGCACCACGGGGTGACCAGCCCCTCCCCACCCAGCCCCACCCCACCCAGCCCCACCCCACCCAGCCCCACCCCTCCCACCCCCCACCCAGCCCCACCCTTCCCACCCAGCCCCTCCCCACCCTCCCCACCCAGCCCCTCCCTACCATCCCTTCTCCACCCAGCCGCACCCCTCCCACGTGGACAGACATCCACAGACATACACAATTAATCCCCTGCCTCCTGTGAATTAATTCCGGTTGGGCTTCCAGTGCACTACGTTTCCTACCAGTAAAATCACGCTGTACACATCTGCCATCCACACGCACCCTGTCCAGGCTCGGCGCTGCTGATATCTGGTGACATCCCGCACCAAAGACAAAGATCCCCTGTGTAGCCTTAATAGACTGTTGGAACAAGTGCTGTTCACAAGAAGCGCCTATGAAGGCCAGCACGGCACACCGAGGGGGTGGGTGGCCAGCACCATGCCCGGCCGCCTTTGTCTCCCCAGCGGCGACATTTAAACATCGTACCAGGTTATAATTTGAGGCTGAGTTGACCTAGGGGAGCCGCTGTATGGGTTCAGATAATCGTCACTGGTGTTGACCTTGAGCGAGAATCGAACTTGGGTCGCCAGGTTCATAGCGCAGTGCACTAACCACTGCACCACCACTCTGCACCACACACACGCGCATCCTACACCACACACACATCCTGCACCACACACATCCTGCACCACACAAGCATCCTGCACTACACACATCCTGCACCACACACATCCTGCACCACACAAGCATCCTGCACTACACACATCCTGCACCACACAAGCATCCTGCACTACACACATCCTGCACCACACACATCCTGCACCACACAAGCATCCTGCACTACACACATCCTGCACCACACAAGCATCCTGCACTACACACATCCTGCACCACACACATCCTGCACCACACAAGCATCCTGCACTACACACATCCTGCACCACACAAGCATCCTGCACCACACACACACATCCTGCACCACACACACACATCCTGCACCACACACACACACACACATCCTGCACCACACACACACATCCTGCACCACACACACACCCTGCACCACCACACACACCCTGCACCACCACACACACCACAGCTGTCTGCGCACCCACGCCCGTCGGGTGAATTCTCCCGTAGGCGGCGCCAACGGTGGAGTCCCTCGTGAGTCGGTCGACCAGCATGGAGAGCGCCGAGGGGTAGAAGTCCGTGTCTCCGTCCAAGGCCAGCACGTAGGTGTTGCGCTTCTTCCTCTGCGGCGGTGAACGGGAAGTAGTGGCATGGAGACAGATCAGCAACAGCGGTGGCATTACAGCCGTGACCTCGTACAGAGCAAGCAAAGCAACCCGCTCACTTAGCTCCTCAACCCCAACGCTCCTTCTCCAACCTCTAACAACCAAACACACAACGTATGCATGCTGTATGCAAGGAGGATGTCTCCCCCAATATTCAAATATGCTCAAAATGTCCCCCCCAATGTATTGCTATAAAACAAATTTCTGTTTATATGATTGTAGTTATGGTTGTACTTTATTAATCCCTGATCTCTGCCATTACATACAATGAAACAAGAAAAGGTAAATAAGAAAAAACAGAGCATTGGAATACAATACACTATTAGACATTATTGTAAAAAAAAGTCCTATGTGTTAGTGAATATTTTTTTTATATATTTTAGGCAGGAAATGGCAGGAAACCAGTATTCAAATTAAGATTTTTTTTTTCTGGGGGAGACCCCCTGGAAGACTTAGTCCCCCCCAATGTTGACTCCATGGCTACGGCCTTAGCTGTATGTATTGTATGTATGTATAACTTCTTTCGCATCGTATGTAGCCAACCATGTTCGTCAGGAAAGGATACAAACTAAACACAAACTGCATTTCACAGAAATGAGTGTTCAAATAGATTATTTAAAAGTGCATAGCTCCAGTGGATTCCTAATAACAACCACGCGGGTGGAGAGATCGTTTCTATCTGCAGCGCTACAACCTCTGGAAACAACCTCCCTGAAGCGGTGCGCACACTCGACTCCATCGTCACTTCATTAAGTGACAACTCAACAGCAACAACGCGGCTCTTTTCGCTTGCGTACACCAACAACTAACTCCGGTAATCCTCGCAGCAGCGGCTTTGGGCGAGCCATCGAACAAAGATGGGCACTGCATCTCGCGCTTTCAGATGCGCTTCTACGGTTGTCTGGAACGCTCTTCCTTCCGATATTAGGAAGCAACTGGAGGGTTGCACTTTTAAATAATCAATTAGATTGGAAACTACATTCTCTAGAACTGCTTTTTGTGTTTGGTTTGTTGTCCTGCCCCCACACCTCCGATTAGCACGGTTGGCTACGTACGGTGTTAAAGAAGTTAAACATAAATACAAATAAATTTCAGCCGCAAACCTATTTTACACTTCTATTTTAAACAACTGTAATAAGTGTATATATTTTTTTCTTTTTGTATAGAAAGTTATATTGCTATTGTCGTGACCTATATTGGGTCACTACGGCGTTTAGCGCCAGCTACTGACAGAAGAGGGGAACTGTGCGTGTTAGAGCCTCTCTCTGGCACCAGAGTATGTTTGGCATGGAAGGGCGCCCTACGGGGCATGCTTCTGGTGACTATCAGAGAGAGGGCAGTTGAGGACGTGACAGTCTAGGTGAACCCGAGAGGGCACGTGACCAGAACAGGAAAATGAGGGGGGCCAAAAGGTGGCGAGAGGGACACGTGATATTAGGCCCAGAACCTTCTGGTAATATCCAGAAGGGTGCGTAGCCGAGGTCGGAGCCAGGCCACGCTCAGGGGCATAAAAGGGAGGTCCCGAGAGCCGATCCAGGCTGTCTGTTGGAATGGAACGCGTCGGTGCTACGCCTCTTCGATCCTCGGTCGTCGGTCTTTACGCTCGGCATCGTGGGTCAGGCAGTGTGTTACTTACTGACCCGGTTATGTAGTTACCCCGTTGTGGTCTAGTTACCCGTTGTCGTCTAGTTAACCTGCTGTATGTTTATGTAGTTACCCTGTTGGGGTGTAAGAATAAACGTGTTGCCTCCGAGTTCAAGTGTGTGCCTCCGTGGAACCCAGTACACTATTTTGAGTATCAACGTGATGATGGCGCGTTGAGTGACAGATTGTGCCAGAAAGGCAACCAAAGATTAACTTCTAAATGTGCCGACTCTGTGTGCAGAGACACGCATAGTGCACGCTATGCCTGGGCCTCAACCCAGAGGGAAAGGGCCTGAGAGAGAGAGAGACCCTCTAACAAACGAAACAATTTAAATTTACTAGGCAAGACCCACTGGGCAATTAGCTCTTTTCAGAAGCGACCTGGCTCTCACAAATAATAGCTCAACAAAGTGGATTATCATTTGGATATTTATAGCAGCCAAATACACGAAATGCATGATGTTGATTCTAAATGTGGTGGGAAAAACCGGAGGATCCAGAGATATATCCATGCGGCCAAGGGGAGAGAGACACGTAAACTTAAAATATGCAGGCATCAGGGTCGGGATCGAACGCAGTGCCTCCTGCATACCAAGCGAGGTAGTTAAAATCTCGCCATGGCGGCACCCGAGCAGGGTGTATTTGGCCTACACTTCCACACTGCTCCCACGTCTTGGGAGAAGTATAATTGGGTAGGCCCTGCACGTTCCCTGGATGGGCAGCTTGCGTGCGGTTCGCGTGCGGTGGGGTAGAGTGCGAATACTCACACTCTACCCCACCGCATGTAGAACTGCCCATCCACGGAATATGCAGGGCCTACCCATTTATACTGCTAAGTTGAAAGTGGCCTCCCCTATGTCGGCTTAGCCTTAAATGAGTAAACATTAGCACTGGCGAGAAAAAGGCGGATGGGCGTGGTGTTGGACACACGACCCGCTCGCATGCCATCCCACCCTTAAAAAGTGCTCGCTAACAGCACTTGCCTCAACAGTCTGTTAATGGATATATGAGGCGTCGTTGTCTTTGCAGTTTACAAAATCCTTACCTCTACCCATTCCTCTTGTTCATCTTTCTTAACTGTGTGGATCTTGCGGTAGATCTTCCAGCCAAGGAGGTAGTACAAGTACATCACCTGTACAGAACACGTCAAGGGGTTTAATAACAACAATCACCATCAGCAGCAGCAGCCGTGATTGATCCACTACTGGATTAAGACCTACCCAAGTCGTCGCGATGTTTCATGAGATCCTGAGTCGTTATCCACCCAGAACCTCTATTACCGACTGATTCCATCGCTCCATCTCCCCAGTGGTCACCTCTCCGCAATGAGTTCCATTATTTGGCTGCCGCTCCGTTATTATTCTCGACCCAATGGCCATGACAGCGCGTGCTGCTCAAGTGTAACTCAACAGCGCCACCAACCTTCCCCCCCCCCCCCAGTCGTGGATAGAAGGCAATAGAACAACACGCAAATGAGCATCGGCGTGAGATTGCTGTGATACATCGATAACAACCCTGGTGCAGTCATCATCATCGTCATAGCACTCAACGGGTAACACCACGGAACACCAAATCAATCGAGTCGGGGAACACTCGGTCACGGACAATACTGCTGTGCTCAAATCGTTGACAGTACTTGCCGTAAAAAGCCTGCTGAAACTATATGGAGTATCTTTGTCTCTAGGGTATGCACTCATTCGCACATGAAACTAATTTTGAATCACGTGATTTAATTTCAATATGAGGGCATGACTCTCGAGGTAGCATACAGATGGCTTCAATAGACGTGAGCTATTGCATTCTCCTTCGTATGGCTGATGCTGATGTCGACTCGTACAGCGAGAGTTGTAACTTTACATCGAGGTGGTTGACGAGTCAGATGATTGCGTCAGGAGTAGCGGAGTGGCGAATCATCGCTGCTGTGATGATGCCTCTCCCTTCGTTCGTGTTGGGGAATCAGACGTTGAGTCGTTTTGTGTTCCGTCACTGTTCCAGGT
This sequence comes from Petromyzon marinus, assembly GCF_048934315.1. NCBI lineage: Eukaryota > Metazoa > Chordata > Hyperoartia > Petromyzontiformes > Petromyzontidae > Petromyzon > Petromyzon marinus. The sequence goes on along the minus strand of NW_027423693.1, from coordinate 152,307 downwards.
GGTAACATTGTCGATATTAGGAATGCACTAGAGCTATCCACTTTTAAATCTAGATTGGATACTAATTAATTTAGAACTGCTTTCTGTGTTTATTTTTTGTATCCTTCTCTCTACCTCCGATTAGCACGGTTGGTGAGGTACAGTGCGAAAGAAGTTGAACATACATACGTATCGTCGCTGGACACTGACCGGAGATATATTCCAATTGTGCATAATCGTCATCGTCATGTAGAAGCACATCATCTGTTGCTGTTGCTACTATACTCTGTGTGTGGATGCGGTTGTAGGCTTTGTGGCCCAATGAGCTTTGGGGCAGAAGATCTGAAGCACAGGGATGTAACAAATACCTGGGACCAGCGCTTGTGGTGGCGGATCATCTCCTTGTCCTTGAGGTGCACGCACAGCGAGTTGCCGTGCGGGAGTTTGTAGGAGAGTCGCGCTCCGTACGGCGTCTGAGTCCTCTCCATTGAGGGCGCCTCTTGTGAATTCTGCGAGTTTTTCTCAAAATGCCTTCACATCAGCAGCAGCAGCGCAAGCGACAGAAAAGACATGCCCCAATTACTATGTTCCATTGCTGCTACTGCTGTCATATCTGGGATGAAGTCCCCAGTTACCACCTCACTGCTGCACCCGGATTTTTTTATAATTTAGATTATTTTGCTGCTATAAATTTCGACATGAAAAGCCACTTCGTTGCGCTATCATTTGTGGCAAGTGTGCTTCTGAAAAAAAGCTAATACCTCAGTGGGTCTTACCTGGTAAAAAATATATTTTAGTTTTATTTGTGTTTTTGTGATCTGCTAATCTGTCCTATACTTTGCACTCCTATCGTGTTGTTTGTTGAGGTAACGGTCTGACCCGCCCCTGCTGGACATCTGTGAAATAGAGCTTTGTAGCTCATCGAATTCCTCCTGCAGTATAAATACAAATTCTGATTCTGAATTGAGTAAAGCAGCAGCAGTCGTGGGTGACTGATGATTCAGCACTCCAAGATAATCTCCGAATCGTTTGCTCGCTCTCCGCCGGTCAGTCGTCTCCATATCTCACTTCTATCGCTACTATTTGTACAACCATTGTTACTGTTCACACGAACTTCGCTGCTCGATTCCTCCACCCACGTCGAGGGCCTCAGTCGCCCAGACTGAGTCGTCTCGTTGCCTAAATTCTTACCAACGCACGAACAAAAGACAAAGATCCCTCCGTATAGCCTTCAACAGAGTGTTGGGGCAACGGCCGTTAGCCAGTAGCACCGATGAAGGACGGCCCGGCACACAAGGGGGTGGGTGACCAGCACCACGCCCGCCTGCTTTTATCTCCCCAGTGCTGCACCGTTTTGTGTAAATTATGTTAAGTGCCTAAAGCGCTACATAGCAAGGTTGGCTATGTATGGTGCAAAAAAAGTTCAACAGATGAGGCTTCCTGCTCAATTCAACACACGCGTGAACGCTCATCTATCACACCGCCCACCACAGTGTTTCTGTTTGCTAGCCAATAATCCGCACTCACGACGTTCATCTCCGTGACCATCATCAATCATCGTCATCGTTCACCATGATCTATTCAATTCTGAACGAAGGCATCGGCGCAACCTGTTGCCATCCTTCCCGTGGTCTCTCGCACCACGAGCTGAGCTTAACCGCCCCGTGTCGTCCCTTGCTTTGTTATTACAAGGCCCGTGTCTCTATCCATCCATCCCTCCCTCCCTCCACACACCCAGCTCATCGCTACCACAGAATAACATCCGGTGCACTGACCGGCACACTTCGGCGATGACGTCCGTGAGGCTGGTCACGAACTGGTTGAGCACCATGCGATCTCCCTTCCTTTCGAAGGCGTCGTCGAAGTAGATGTGAGCCGAGAAGTCGTACGGTTCCCGCTTAAACGTCTTCTCCTCCTTCTCTTTATTATTCTCCTTCTTCTCCTCCTTCTTATGATTATTCTCCTTCTCCCCCTTCTTTTCCTCCTCTGTTTCCTCCTTCTTCTGCTTCTTTCCCTCGTTCACTTTCTTCTTCTCTTCTTTCATTTTCTCCATCTCCTCCTCCTTCTTCCCATCCTGCTCCTCCTTCCCCTGTTCTTTCTCCTTCTTATTCTCCTTCTCCATCTTCTTTTCCTCCTTCATTTCGTCCTTTTTCTCATTCTTCTTCTTCCCTCCGCCGTGGGAACCGACATTGAGATCCTTCGGCTGACTCCTGTCCAGCCTGGCAGTGGCAAGGGGGAAGGGTGGTTATTGTTATTTCGCCACACGCTCCCCATCGAGTCAAGGTCATGGTACAGCATCGCTCTCCTCTGCAATCGAGCGCTCTCCCAAGGTCTGCCGCCAAAACGTTCCCTCCACCTTTCTCATCCCACTGATCACAGCAAACTTCCACCGCATCCTACTGAGTTCAACTCACAACGACCTCTACCCATCACCAGCACCGGCTTCTGGATGAGTGCGTTTCTCTGTAGCTGTACCAGTCAGCAGCCGTCTGGAGCTCTCTCTGTATCTCCCACTGGTGCACACGCAGCAGCAACCAAGAAGCAGACTCTAACCCATCCAGGCTCTCATCTGTCCAGGATCTCACCTGGTTGAGGCTCTCACCTGCCCAGGCTCTCACCTGTCGACGCTCTCAATATTAGCATGCATCATAATTTTTGTTGCGGGAGCCCAGACGTATTAACTCAAGAGAAGTTTACAGCTTGCACAATTCACAAACATCGTTCAATGGTCACATACAAAGAACGGTCCGCGTTAAACACGATCAGCTGATTAGTTGCGACGTTCGAAGGAGGGCAAATGTTCTCGAGGTTAGTAACGCGCTGCTCCATGTGAAGATGTCATATTTACGAGCATCCAAAGAAAGTTGAAAATACACCGCCCACAAATACTGCACTGCGTGTAAGCGGTTAAATGTCCAAGGTTGAAATATGACGGTCGTATATGCGACATGGTAATATGGCATTGCTGTAGATTGTCCAAATAAGAGCCACAGTAATGTGGTTCTATTTTGTTTAACATTTTTTCACCGGCATATGCATTGCTGCATATATCACGATATTTTTTTTTCAGGACACTTTAAACGTGCAGTTTAGATTAATATCCTCAAATCTCGTTGAGCTGAAGGGAGGGACGCGGTAGCGTGGTAGCCTGACTGGTGTGGTGCCCTGTAGAAATGAATGTACGTATGTGTGGTGGACTTATTTCACACCATACGTACCCAACCAAGATAATCGAATGTGCAGGAGAAGGACAACAATCTAAACACAAAAATAAATTCTGAAGAAATTAGTTGTCAATATTATTATAAAGTGCATAGCTCCAGTTGTTTCCTAATATCGGAAGGAAGAGTGTTCCAGACGGCCGCAGAAGGGCATTTGAAAGTGCGCGGTGCCGTGACCACACCCCATCTGCATATTCGCGAGGGACCCCCACTGGCCCTTGGGATCCGGCCGCTTGATGGAATTGGGCGATAGGGAATATACCACCTCAGGATATACGAGATGATCTTCGTCATCTCCTCCTTGGTCTCGTGCCACATGGTTGCGCACAAGTAGATCTTCACCCTCTCTTGCTTGTGGTTGCTAGAGGATACAACGAGAACATGAAATCATGTTCAGATTGAGAGAGGGAATCGCAGAGCGCGGTTCTCTGTTTTATGCATTGGGCATATTGTGGGATGGACATATTTCAGTCTGTAGAACAGAAGGGCAAACGTCACAAATCTTCATCATTATGAAATAAATTCAGAAAGAAAAAAATCCTGCTTTGATTACAATGCTCATACTTAACCTCCGACACTCAAAAAACGAAACATAGACAAAGGCATCGATCAAACTAAAACAAACTAAAAACAAAGATCGCCCATAGAGCCTTGAGAGACTTTTGGGGCAAGGGTTGTTAGCGACTAGCACCGATGAAGCGGGAAACGGGACTTGAGGGAGTTTATGGCCAGTCACACAGACACACACCTAGTCACACAGACACACACCTTGTCACACAGACACCTAATCATACTTACACCTCGTCACATAAATACAGCAAACAAAAAGAGTTCCCCTGTGTAGCCTGAACAAACTGTTGGGGGACGTGCTGATAGCGAGCACCTATGAAGGCCGACACTGCACACAAGCGGGTGGGTGGCCAACACCACGCCCGGCAGCCTCCCCAGTGGTGATGTTTACACACCACACCAGTTACTAATTTGAGCAAGGGGAGGCCATGACCTATTCACATACACCTACTCACAGAGACACCTAGTCACACACACACACCTACTCACAGAGACACCTAGTCACACACACACACACCTACTCACAGAGACACCTAGTCACACACACACACCTACTCACAGAGACACCTAGTCACACACACACACCTACTCACAGAGACACCTAGTCACACACACACACACCTACTCATAGAGACACCTAGTCACACACACACACCTACTCACAAAGACACCTAGTCACACACACACCTACTCACACAGTCACCTAGTCACACAACCGCCATTCGCCACTAAGTGGCGGTGACGTCACCACGACGCTTGTGCCAGGCCATGTGCACCTTGAGGCCACGTGAAGTGTCGAACGCCCGCTGGCAGGAGGTCACGGGGCAGACCCAGGTGCTACGGGTCGACTGACTGAGATGACTGGCTGATGCACCACCTGTGCCAACCTGCTGTGCTTTAGCCACACGGCGCTCGGCTCGTTGTTGTGAGCATCGCTCCTCCGCCCTCCGTTGTTGTTGGAGGGCGACTGCCTCCAACTGCCCAGTAGGATCCTTCACGAGCCTCCTCCACAGAGGCCGATCTTGACACCGCTGGTACCAGTCATCGGAAAGTCCACTCAGCTCCACGTCCCCCTGTACCACATCACTCCATCTCTTCTCTAGCCCGTGCCGCGCCCGCCTAGCCCCTCGATCCGGCCGAACAAAAGCCGTTTCGACATGCGGTGGCTGGGCATGCGGGCTACATGAACCAACCTAGTCACACACACACACACACCTACTCACAGAGACCCCTAGTCACACACACCTAATACCTAGTCACAAATTACTCATAGTCACACACGCTCATAGTCACACACGCAAGTCCAATACACCGCACCAACACCAACATACGAACCTCCTCTCCTCCAGCACCACCACCTCCTCCTCCTACTGCTGCTGCTGCCGCCGGTTGAGCAGCAGCCCCGCGACGAGACACGCAGGCTGCGGGGTGCGGCGCACGAAGAGCTCGCGTGAGCGCTCCATGCGCCTCGCGTCATCTGGGCGCAACGCCGGCGCCGCCGCCAGCAGCAGCGCCGCCAACCACAGAGCCCCGGCGCCGAACGTGGCCACGGCGTCCACTGCGGAGTCCTCGCCGGCGCCTACGAACGAGCAGACGGCGGCGGCCGTGTGGTCGTAGAAGAGTGAGGCGGTTGCGGGCGTCGTCCGCTCGGAGCCGTTCCACCGTCGGACCGACTCGCAGTCGTAGCGAGAGTCGCCCGAGGCGTCGAGCGCGAGGTGGAGGGCGAAGACGACCGCCAGGGCGGCGGGCGTGGCGAGGCAGAGCGGCGCGGCGAAGCAGCTCCCCTGCTGGCGGATCTTGCAGGCGGCGTTCGCGAGCCACTTGCAGAGGATGGAGGCGCCCGCCTGCACGCCCAGCAGCGCCAGGGCGAGCGCCATGCTCTCGCGGTGTTCCGCGATGCCGCCGATGGCGCTGAAGCTCCTCCACTCGCCCTCGACGCCCGCGTCCAGCAGCACGACCGCCACGATGATGAGCGTGCGCACGAGCGAGCCGTAGAACTCGGCGAGGTTCCGCGATTCGCCAATGGCGTCGCGGAATTCCCGGAGCCAACCGGCGGGCAGGAAGTTCTCCCACCACGACAGGGACACGAGCAGCAGGCTCAGCAGCAGCAGCGCCAGGTGCGCGAACCTTCTTGCCTCCGTGGAGCCATCGTCGGGCGCCACCAACACCGCCTTGGCGACCGACAGCGCTAAGGCGACGAGACAGCAGCAGAGGGAGGCCAGACTCAGGAGCTTGGACGTCCGGGGCGGCTTCCTGCGTCCCGTCCATCTGCCGGCGAACTGCAGCGCGCTCGGCACCAGGGTGACACCGTTGAGGAGGAGGATGCTGCTGAGAAGGTTCGCCGACTCCGCCGGGAGGACGACGATGGCCATGAGCGCCGCGCCGAGTCCGATGAAGCCTTCCAGCAGGCAGTTCTGGGTGACGCCCAAACAAACGCAAGGACATTGAGACATAGAGAGATTGAGGATTCAATGAATCTGTTGAATGATCTTGAATGATCTTAAGGATGTGTGGAATCCCTCCCCGCCTCTACGGGGAGGGATTCCACACATCCTTAAGATCATTCAACAGACTTCGGGATAAGAAGGCTCAACTAATCGAGTCTCTCACCTTTCTGAAGAGATGCCGCGACTCTAAGGCTCTTTGTTCCTCTCACACAGCTTAAAAGCCGTGATCTGAACGTGGCTCTCTCACTCCAGCGCTGTCCTACCAGACAGTCTCGCCCCCTTCACCTGATAAAGGCCGCTTGTGTTGTGGCCGAAACGTCGTGAGAATATTATTGTGTTATTTTATTTTATCAATTTATTATTTTATTCTCATTCTACGTGACTTTACCGAAAGAACCAAAGAAGATGAATCATTGCAGTCACGAAAGCTTTAAATCGAAATTTAACCGCCTCTACGGGGAGGGATTCCACACATCCTTAAGATCATTCAACAGACTTCGGGATAAGAAGGCTCAACTAATCGAGTCTCTCACCTTTCTGAAGAGATGCCGCGACTCTAAGGCTCTTTGTTCCTCTCACACAGCTTAAAAGCCGTGATCTGAACGTGGCTCTCTCACTCCAGCGCTGTCCTACCAGACAGTCTCGCCCCCTTCACCTGATAAAGGCCGCTTGTGTTGTGGCCGAAACGTCGTGAGAATATTATTGTGTTATTTTCTTTTATCAATTTATTATTTTATTCTCATTCTACGTCACTTTACCGAAAGAACCAAAGAAGATGAATCATTGCAGTCACGAAAGCTTTAAATCGAAATTTAACCGCCTCTACGGGGAGGGATTCCACACATCCTTAAGATCATTCAACAGACTTCGGGATAAGAAGGCTCAACTAATCGAGTCTCTCACCTTTCTGAAGAGATGCCGCGACTCTAAGGCTCTTTGTTCCTCTCACACAGCTTAAAAGCCGTGATCTGAACGTGGCTCTCTCACTCCAGCGCTGTCCTACCAGACAGTCTCGCCCCCTTCACCTGATGAAGGCCGCTTGTGTTGTGGCCGAAACGTCGTGAGAATATTATTGTGTTATTTTATTTTATCAATTTATTATTTTATTCTCATTCTACGTGACTTTACCGAAAGAACCAAAGAAGATGAATCATTGCAGTCACGAAAGCTTTAAATCGAGATTGAGGATTGTTGGAATCGTGAAACACACGCCAAACAAACACAGGGGTTAGCGTGGTTTGGTTTTAAAAGGCCTCGTTGTCGTCTTTGTACAAAACAGGTGACAACTGCGCTGGCCAACGTTGGTGAGGCTTGGGAAAAAATCAACCCCCACTGATGGACATGGCCCAACGTGGATTAACAACAAGACCTCCTTAAAAGGAATGCATACATCAAGGCCCCGCAGAGTTTGTTATTGAGGTTGTTGTTATTGTTGTTAATTGGCCTTGGGCACCACAGCCAACGCAGCTGCAGCATCCCCAACATACTCTTTCCACATTTTTTATGCCCAGCAATGGATTGTCAAATGACTCCATGAATGATATTCATTGTTTCATTTTTGTTAACGACATAGACGCGATGTTGCTGCTGCGAGGTAATGGTCAGCACAGTCGATGTGCAATTCCTTAGGCCGCCAGGTCTATCTCCGAATGCGGCAGCTGAAATAAACGGGCGAGTTTGTGACCTCTCCTCGCACTGTCCACCCAGAACCAAGGGGAGGCGGGGGGATCTAGCAGAATCATCATTTACATTTATACTTGAGGAATGCGATGAGCTAATCAACTCTTCTTAGATGTCCATTCGAGGTGGGTCAGATCGTTACAACAACAAACAATACAAAAAACACGTAAATGTAAAGTATGGGAAAGATAAGCAAATCACTTATAAACAGAATTTACAAAAAAAAACTGTTTACTTTAGCAGGTAAAGTCCACTGAGCTATTATCTTCTTTTTCAGAAGCCATAAACGATAGCTCAACGAAGTGGCTTATCGCATGGACATTTACAGCAGCCAAATACTCCACCCAGGGAGAATATGTACACTCCAAATATACAGGCGTCAGAGTCCGGATCGAAATCACGACCTGTATTCTAGGATAGGAATATAACATCTCGCCATCGTGGTGACCCATTCGCTTCCTCTTCCCTCGCCCCTCAACTCCGTCCCTTTCTTCTTTTTATAGCTCTTCCTTTACCCCTAAGTATGCCTCTATCACTCTCACTCATTCCTCAATCCTTGCAACACGCCCGTGTACACTAGATAATTCCATTCTGTAATTGTTATGCAAGCTACGTCATAGAGTGCATTGGGAGAAGGCGCTCTATAGAAATATAATTTAGATTAGACATGGGCTTGCAGCATGGACAAGTAGGTCAACACACCCATGAGAAGAGTCACGCTACCTATGCTGGAGGCGTTGACAGAGCAACTTCAAGACTGCACCTTTACCTTGACCTCTGTCCGTCTCTATCTCTCTCTGAATCTTACCAGAGCGATCATCTTCCGATTAGAGACATTGGAGTTCTTGAAGGTGAGCCGGAGGACGCAGCGGATGGAGCTGAAGATGTTGGGGATGACGAGAACGAAGGCGAGGACCCAGGAATAGAACTGGTTCTGGTCGAGCTCGCCGGCCTGCCTGGCGACCCTCTTCATCTCGGCCAAGTACACCAGGCTCAGTTGCATTCCACCACATTGCGCACGCGAGACAGAAAAAAGCGTCACGATACTCTGCGCATCCTATCTATATAAGGAATCCTCGTTGATCGCGCGGCATTCACTCTCCGCGTCTTCTGCTTTCACGCAATCTGTATTTTATGGAAGGTTTCTCGTTAAACGCGCACTGCGCCTGCTAGCATGTGACAGACTTCTAGCTATAACGTGAATCTAGCGTCTGGTACACTACTCGATATAAATGTGCAGTTAACCCTCCTCAGATTTCTGGCAACTGCATGATGATGCTGGCTGTGACTCCCAGCGAGGCGTCCATACCCAGTTGGTGAATGTGTGTGGATCGCTCTCGAACAACAACAACAACCACACCAATGGTGCTCAATGTCAATCAATAAATCAATGCTCCTGCTGCTGCTGAAGCAGTAATACACATTGATTGGTTGCACATTTGTTCAGTGACAACCTCATTAATTAAGTATGGCTTAAGTGAGATATATCTCGTCTATGTACACGGGTGTGCCTGTGTGTATCCACAACATCTCAAAGGTATTGCTGTGTCAGCGGTTATGGTGAGGTCAGTGTAAAGTATTTCATGGCATGACAAAAAAATAAACATGCTTACAGAATACAATAAAACCCACAGACCGAGACGTCCCACAGGTTGTCGATGAGACTAAGGTTAATAGCAACTGAGATGCCGACTACATGAACACGATGTGAGGGTTGAGGTGACGAGATGTTACCTCGCTCGTCTGGTACACAAGGAGCTCGTGGGTTCGATCCCGTCACTGACGATGCCTATTTTATAGTCTGCGTGGTCTCTCTCTCCCTGTGGTCGTGTGGATTTTTCTCCGGATCCCCCAATTTTTCTCTCCACATTTAGAATTAACATCACGCATTCAGAGTATTGGACTGCTATACATTTCCAAGTGATGATGATACATCACTAGGTTGAGCTATCATTTGTGGCCAGGTCGCTCATGATTTTTTTTTCTATGCAACTCAGTGGGCTTTACCTAGTAAAATTAAAATTTGTTTTAGTTTTTTCATATCGAGGGCATGTGTGTATGTATGTTGATCTTCTTTCCCACTGTAAGTAGCCAACCGTGCTAATCGGAGGTGTGGGAAACGAATCGCGTGATCGTGCAGCAATGAGGTGAGGCTGGGGAGAGAGGTGAGGGAGTTCCTCCTTCTTTCTCCTCACCTTGCTGAGCACCGCCGTTCCGAACACGGCGAGGAAGAGCAGTGTCAGGAGGATAAACCTGAGAACCCGAAGACCCCGAGTTGAGGACTCCTCCTCATCGATGTCTGGGCGAATGTTGAACCTGTCCCAGGATCTACGGTGGAAACAGACGTTCGGTCGAGTCACAGTGAATGTTGTGTTGCGAAATTGCTCTCCGAAATCAGCTGCTGCTGTTGCTGAAGCTGCAGTAATGCATTAGATCTTTTGTTCACGTAACAACTTTTTTAATTGGTTGCGTTAGGTGGAGGAAGCTTTGCGACACGACATTTTACACATACGATCTGACCCGAAAATCGATTACGAAGCACGATAAGTGGTCGCAACAGTCTACACTTTGCTAGATTCAGTCGAATAACTTCAGAGCTTTAATCGACGATATTCGTTGCCAATAGGAAGAAGACGTTGACGAAGCAAATGGAGAGGAGGGCAAAAAAACAACCCTCTTATAATTGCGCAAAGGAGACTGGATCGGTGGACGCTGGGCATTGCACGAAGAGGCAAGGAGAGGAAGACCATGCGTGACCATTCTGGTCAGCGTGGACTGGGGAAGATGCCATTTTGTGACCGATGCTCACCCATGCCTGAGAGGAAATTGACATCCCCTGTCGCCGAGGCTGGAGCGATGGCAACCTCTGCGACATTGATCCCAGACGACGGTGACTCAAGCAGCTTGAGCGACGCATTCTGGGGCATTGCTTTGCTTTTCCAGAAACTGGTTGGCTATTAAAGCTGAACATAAGAGGGTTGGTTTTATTACGTAATTGTTTTTAAATACACATTTTAGTTCGTCGCCTACGATCGAATCACCCACCTGTTTGCTGGTGCTGCTGAGGTAACCAGGTTCACAGGACAGTTGGCTGACCATGATTTGTCTCACGCACGCAGTAACTCCATTATATGTTTTGACGAAAACGTACCAGTGTCTCCAATGCCACCAATTGGGGGTGATACGGAATTCGCCAAAATGTTATTTGCGTGTTTGGCCATTGCCGTTTCATTTGAATCTCGCCCCTCATCCGAGGCTAATCGACGCACGCAGACAATGAACATAATCGAGGGATGCTGCAGTGTTTGCGATTCTCCCGTTGCGGCAGCTGGCCTCTGTCCAACCAGCAGTTCAAGTCGATCGACTGATCGCATGTGGTGGGTTAAAGTGTGGGTACCCCCACCCATTCAATACGTCATTTAGGCCCGTCTCGAAGAGTGGGCCGCATACAACCCTAGCGGGGGCCCATAGGACTCCCCGTGGTGAAGGGAGGCGCTGCCACCAGCAACACCACGGTGGCGAGATGTTATCTCCCTCGCCTGGTATGTAGGAGGTCGTATATTCGATCCCGACCCTGACGCCTATTGCGCCTATTGTATATTTGGAGTTTGCATGTCCTCTCTCGCTGTCTCCCCATGGCCGCATGGATTTTTTTTGCGGGTCCTCCGAGTTTTCCCTCCACATTTGAAATAAAAATCACGCGTTTAGAGTATTTGGCTGCTATAAATTCCCACATGATGAGCCATTTGTTTGAGCTATCATTTGTGGCCAGGTCGCATGTGAAAATAGCTTTACAGCACAGTGGGCATTACTTGGTAAAATAAAATAGTTTATATTTGTTTACTTGGTTTTAATCAGCTGATTTAGTATTCTTCGCTTAACGTACCTGGCGGTATGGTTCACGTGTCAGCCAATAATCGGTCATAGAGATATTCACGCGTCATTGTCAAAAACGCCGACGAAAATAACGTTAAATTGCAAGCCCGTGATTTCGGGACTTAAATATATAAGGCGCTAAATACTAAGACACATAAATAAGTATATATGTATGTTGACCTTTTTTCGCACCGTACAGATCCAACCGTGCTCATTGGAGGTGCGAAAACATATTTCAATGTATACATATATGTATATATGTCTAATCCAATTACATATACAGGATATGAATACGGTTCTGAGTCACGTGTGCATGAATGGAGAGATGCGCGATTGGAATTGCATCGAGAGACCAAAACAAAAAAACATCGAGCACGCGGATCAGAGAACGCATGCACGAGTTCAAGTCACACATTTCACAGCGCGAGTTACCCTGCGTTACTCTCTGACACGTCGAAGCGTGCGTTAGTGGTACGCGTTTTTTGGGAATGCATCGTCGCGAATCGTTGATGGTGGCCGACGGTCAAAAAAATCCTCGCGGACTGACGAAGCAAAGGAAGGAACGCGTCCGGGAGTACATCCGTCTGAGAGGCGGAGCAATGAAATGTTCTCGCCGACGGGCGAGAACATTCCACAAAGCACCGTGAGAGATGACACCGACTTGAGGCGGTGTTCATCCAGCAGTGGATGGATCATGGCTGATGCTCACAATAATTGATGGCGATTGTGGTTGTGGTGGTTGTGGGGGTGGTTGTGGTGTAGGGAGTGGTAGTGTGGTAGTTAGCACACTAGCACGCTAACTACCACTCGTACAGACGATTATCTGTATCAGTCCTAGGCCTCCCCTAGGTCGACTCAACCTCAAATGAGTACATTTTTGTAAAAATCGCCACAAAGGAGATAAAAGCGGCCGAGCGTGGAGCTGGCCACCTACTCCCGAGTGTGTCATTCCAACCTTAATAGGTGCTCGATAACAGCACTTGGGCCAACAGTCTGTTAAAGCTATGAGGTGGATCTGTTTCTTTTGCGGTGGTTATGGTGGTAGTGTTGTTGGTACTGTGTTGTTGGTAGTGGTGGTTGTTATGGTGCTGGTTTTGGTTGTGGTGATTGTGGTGGTGGTGAAACGTTAACTTACTTCTCGCATTGGGTTTGGGGCTCCACTTCTTCTGATTGTGCTTTCCTCTGCACGTCCCTGCGTTCGTCCGCACACGGGCACTCGCATTTCCATTCAACAGCTCCCGCCTCTCCTTTCCCTGGTGGCTTTAAGGACTTCGGTGATGCTTGAGGCTTCGTCATCGCCCGTCTACGCGTTTGGGAGCTCAAATGCCGGTGGTGGTAGAGTCTCCCTCTCGGGTCTCCCTTCAATAATCATTAAACCCCTACCTGTCTGCGATGAGCTGTGGCGTGATTAATGGACATAACTCATCTGTAGAGCTCAACTGAGAGTCGTTGAGACAATCAGCCCAATAGTTTTATCTTTGAGATGCGATTGCGTTAATACGCTGCACTCTTACAACGTGTATTATAATTGTCACACGAACTAGCGATAATGATTATTAGAAAATTGGCAAGATTAGACTCCAGTGGTGAGGAAAGAAAACATCTGACACTGAATGCAGATATTTCAACTGTCTACATACTTCTACAGAGGCATCAGCACTGAGCCCTCTAGGGAGTGGGGTACTAGTCTCAGATAGCGTGGTACCACCACTGATTATATATATCGAAAGGGAGCGATGACCCCGGGTTCAGTTTGACACCCTAATTTGCAAGTGGTCAATGACATAGCTGAGGGAGGCAGAGACTTGCTGAGCCACGGGGCATACATTTACAATGAGGAAGCTGATATTCTCTGCGGCTTAACGTTCACAGTCGCGATTTCGTGAGTTAATGTTCAAAGCAGCGTAATTCCGTCATCATCATTGTTTGCCATGAACAACATCAATCACGTCATCATCATTAACATTGAGTCATCAAACATCAACAACAGCGCCATCGCCATCATTAATTGCATTACCACCATTGCCACCATCATCATAATCATGATGAACATTAGCATCATTCATCAACATCACCCACCAGCATCGTTACCAACAGATGATGGAATCCCGACGCCACGTTGGTTGTGGGAGCTGTTTCGACAATACCTGACCACCATGCTGGGTCAGTGTTCGCGACGAGTAGGGTGGAGGGGTGGGGAGGGGTGGGGATGGGTGGCGCAGTGGTTGGCGCATTTCGCTACGAACCCGAATACCCGAGTTCGATTCCCCGCTCACGGCCAACATCGGCGACGCCTATCTGAACCGGTCCTGGGCCTCCCCTAGGTCGACTTAGCCTCACATGAGTATCTGGTGCGGTGCGTAAAAACATCGCCACTAGGGAGACAAAGGAGGCTGGGTGTGGTGCTGCTCACCCACCCTCTCGTGTGCTGTTCTGGCCTTCATAGGTGCTCGCTAAGATCCCCTGCCCCACCAGTTTGTTCAGGCTATATGGGGTATTTGTTTGAAAGGGTGGGGAGCGGCGGTACAGCGGTTAGCCCGTTGTGCTACGAACCCGGCCACCCGAGTTCAATTCCTGCTCACGGCCAGCACCAATGACGATCACCAGAACCGGTTCTGGGCCTCAAATGAGTACCTGGTGTCGTGTGTAGCAAACATCGCCACGAGAGAGACAAATGCGGCCGGGCATTGTGATATCTACCCACCTCCTCGTGTGCCGTGCAAGACTTCTCAGGTGCTATTCTCTAACAGCAATTACCCCAACAGGTCTATTTAGGCTACACGGGGGACCTCTATCTTTAGAGGGGTGGGAGGAGGGGCGGCGGGAGGGTGGGGGAATTAGTTCTGAATCCTCTTGCCGTTTGATGTTCGCCGTGGTCAGGAATCTATGTGGGGGGCCGGGGTTCAGAAATAGAATAAGTAGTTGATTAGCCAAGTCAATAACACATTGAACTCTACAGCTCGTTACCAACGGTGACTCGGCCAGCAGACAAACACGCAGCAAGTGTTACAAATCAATAAGCAAACAAATCAAGAAGTAAACAACATATATACATCACTAACATCAAAACACCAGCAGTTTCCTAAAGTAGTCTCATGGCACTTTGACACTTCCGTGTAATGCATGTTACCTGTCACGATGACGCTGTGAGCTCAGTGAATCCCCACATCCAAAAACGACCGAGAGATCAGGAAGTTGATTGTGTCGCCATGGTCATCATTGATAGCACGATCAAATATAGCTTTCATGTTGAATATGTTTGAACTCGAGGTGGTCGGGTTCAGCAGAGGTCAAGGTGTTGCACCGCTCAGATCCTGGGTTCGAATCGAAAGAGCCACTTGTGATGAAGCTGAGTTCTGAAGTGTAAGGACTCGAGAGTTTTAGCCTAGTCGCTAATGACTCTACGAAACAATCGGACCCATTAATAAACGTTCTTGGGTTAGATCGCGTAATTTATAAATGTGTCGTAACCATCTTACTCTGATGTTACATCCCGTCTGACCAATATAGCATCTGCCACATAAAAGAACACCAAAGAAATGTAAAATTATCTCAAACACAATTGTCGGCAGTGGCAGAACATGCTTGTCAACAAGGACACTCAATTGATTTTGATAACGTTGAAGTGTTGTGTAAAACTAATTATTACTGGCCAAAACTAATTAGAGAATCCATTGAAATTGAGATAAATACTTTAATCGCTATGACAGCTACAGGCTTAGTGCGGCCTGGAAGCGTATTATTAAAAAAAAAATAGATTACAATTCCAATTCCTTATAGGGGAATGAAATACTAATTAATAACAATTGAATGATTACCAATCTATTATATAATTACAATACCCTCCCCCTCTCCGCCTCAAATCACTGCACCAGATTAGGTTATATGATGACGTCACCGTGCTGCTCTATTTAAGACCGGGAGTGGAGGGCTTCACTATTCTGGCAAATTGCCTGATGATGCTGGATGTAATTACCAGCGAAACGTCGTACTCAAAAATTGTAAATGATGTTGAATCACTCTTCAACACACCGGTGGGCTAAAGAAGAGAACTATTTGTCTTCTGTGAACGTGACACATTTTCAACTGTTTGGCCGTGTCGGGTGGTGGAGGGTTACGACACATTTATAAATAACGCGATCTCACCCAAAAACGTTTATTATGTTTATTATGAATAATATAGGTCACGAAAGCCTACGTGTTAAACGGACCCATTAAGTTTACTTCTCGACTTAATTTTTCAAAATTTCTGTTGTATAGGAATACAAAAAACCAACCTGGTTTTGATTATTTTACAAATGTTACTTTCTGTGGCAGGGGAAAATGAAAGAATTTCCCCCAAATGCGTTGACCTTTTGGCGTTCTCTGGTCTAACAATGGTGAAACAATGCCATAAAGAAGGATCTCTGCTGTAGGCAAATCAGTTTTAAAGACAATGCATATATTATCAAAGCAAGTTTCTCAGCATGTTTTGCCACAAGTACTTGTGGTTAATGCACACCGCCTGTTTTTATTTTTAGCCAGAAAGGGTAAAACCGATTCGTATTGTTTCATCAGTGTCTTTAGTATTACTATGTTGGTAGTGGTGCGCAAGCACAAACAACAACAAACCAATCGGATTGGTCAATAACGCTTCCTTAAAATGAAACAGACAATAGCTGACGTTTTGGCCATATAAGTGGATGAGAGTTGCAGTCAGTAGTTTAAAATCATCCCACGGCATTGAGCAGGGTTTGTACGTGGTGACGTCATCACACCTCCCCCCCATCCCCCAACCATCCACCAATACACGATAATATGAAGACAAATGTTTTGCTGGTTAGCTGACTGCAGGAAGGGTGACGTCGACAGGACGCGCGGGCTGCTAGTTACATTATAAAGCAAAAAGTGTTTACGATTAATAGTCTTTACATAAAGCACTGAGTGATGGATTTCTGGCTTCAAATCTAATTTCAATCGTGAAAGGAAATCCACAAAACTCGTCTTGATCACGGAATTTGTATTATTCCCTTCAACACGAACACGACCGCGCGTTGGGCAGGGCATCAACACTCATTAATGACATCCACCCTTTTCTTCACCCCGAGCCCCCAGCCTGTCTCACACCTGTTTATACACTCTCTCTTCCTCTCCTCTCTCTTCCTGCCAATGTATTCTTTACATTTTAGCCCAAATAATGCATTGGTGGCATCCTTTACCATTTGCCACCAATTTGCAGAGGCGAAATGTTATCTCCCTCGCCTTGTATGCAGGAGTTCGTAGGTTCGATTCCGACTCGGATGCCTGTATATTTGGAGTTTACATGTCTCTCTCCTCTTGGTCAGGTAGATGGGGTTCCCCTACACATTTCTAAATGTGCGTTTAGAGTATTTGGCTGCTATAAATTTCAAAATGATAAGCCACTTCATGGGGCTATTATTTGCTGCCAGGTCGCTTCTGAAAAAAAACTATATAGCTGAGTGGTCTTTATCTGGAAAAATGAAGAAAAGTTTATTTAATGGTTTAAAATCCCACATCCCATTGTCACGCCTTCTTGCCCGTACCTTTCTTGAACAATTTCGCTGAGCATGGTATTTCGCTCTTTACGTGACCTCCACATTCAATCGCGGCTGAGTCCCGGCACGGCCCCGACCGCAGGATTAGAATGAGCGCAATGCACTTAGTGATGATCGCCTGGGCTTCATGATCATTTCAAAAGCATTAGAGATGCTCTCAAGGAGTGTACGGACCAAACCTATGATATGGGATTGGCTAATGCTTTCGGTTCCTGAACATTTCAAGCAAGTTTTATCTTTGCCCTTGGTATCTAATGTAACTGTCTTAAATACAACAAAATGTGCATTCTGATATGCAGTAAACTATGTATTAACTTAAAATGAGTAAACGCTCTGTATAGCATTTAACAATACAAATATATTTTGAGTGTGGTATTGAGGTGTTCATTCACTGTTGGTAGCGTTGGCTGTGACCATTCTGTGGGTCGTGATTGATACGAGTTCACCACAGCCAGTTCGCTGATCTTGATGGTGATAGTTCAGGAAAGCGGGGATGTCCAGCACTTGAATGGTGTCTCTGATGTCTTCTGTAACAAAGGATGCCGGTCAGCGTTTCGGGGTTTGTGGCTCACTGTCACAAGGCAGTATCCGCGAATCTTCCAGCAGGAGCCTTGACTTCTCAAGTGCACCATCATGCAGCGCCAGGACATGATGTCTTCTGTCCTCAAAACATTCACAAGATAGTCGCATTTGATGCTTCACAATCCGTCCACGTTGAGCTGCACGATTCACGGTGATGGACTAATCGGAAGGCTGCCGTGTCCTTCAGGGGTGGTCCATTTGCTTTGCTGCCATCGGTTTATTCGCCAGGGAAGACCGTATAAAGGTCATCGGCTGATGTGTGAAGGTAACACGTGTTGCATCTTCTCTAATTACATGTGTAATCAGATAGTGCCATCTATTGGTTAGTAAAGGGAAGCACGGATACAGGCACCACTATAAACATTATCCAATCCCAAAAGGGAGAGGTATTTGGGCCAAAGGTGAAGGGTGGGGCTGGCCGAGAAACTCCGAGAACCGGCTAGAAAGTTACACGAGAGAGCGTGGCCGGGGGCGGAGATTAGCCGCGCCTGCAGTAATATAAGCGGAGGCGGACTCGTGGTCGGTGTGTGGAGTCTTGGGTCCGGACTGCGTCGCTGCTCGCCGTCATCTCTCTCCGTCGTCCGGCCACGCGGAGCTCCACCGCCCTCACCAGCACGCCATCAGTCAGCGGCGAGGCCGGGAGTGGACGGGCAGGACCCGCCGGGAGATCACCCGTGTGTGTCGTCTGTGAGGCGTTAATATCTACGTGTGTACTCGGGAGAAGAGAAGATAACGTTGGCCTGTGTTGTGCCCATGTGTGAAATAAAGAAGAGTACCCTCTAAACGACGTGTCGCAGAAGTCGCTCATTACACATGGAAGGATGTCGGACATACTACCATTGCTGTTGCTTCACATGAAGCTGTGTACTGCGGAACACACATAAAGGTGGCCTCTTAACATAGTTGGCAGTGTTTGTGTGGCTCGAAATCTCATCTAAGTGGTTCTCGTTTGATCAACCGTAGAAAAATGAAACTACTCCCAATCTGGAAATTAAAACGTTATGATTTTGGGCTATGTGATATTCTAAACGCAAACCTGCCTTACCAGGTTAAAGCACACTATAAATAAAATAGAGATCAATTACTTGGTTGTCTTGGCTATAATCAATCTGGCATTAAACTGCTTCAGATAGCACGCATTCATTATAACTGGACCAAATCACCGTAAACAGTAATAGGTATTCTGTAGACCAGGGCCCGATATATTTACGTATTAATGTATTAGCACATTACTTTTAATCACATTTGTATCTCTGTATTGCCAAAAACAAACAACAAAGCACAATCTGTAAAATATTACATTTCAGATTTTTAGGACCACGACGTAAAAAAATACATGATTGCAGAAAACATCGAAATGATACAATTTCAAATCAAGATTGATACAATTTGTAAGATAATGTACAGATTTGTAGAGGTGGATGTAGAACAGCGCTGCTCTATGAACCCGATAATCTCAGAACTATTTTGGTTACGGCCAACATCACTGTTTTGAGCCAGCTGGCCAGGATTGGAAAGAAAACAAACCTAGCCCACTTAACACCCAGGAAACTGAAAAGCCGCACAGACCAAGATTTTGTGACGTAACATTGACATTAACATTTAAGACTCACAGTAAAACAACAAGCAACATTAAAATATTGATTAAATTCATAATAATACAAAATTCTTAAAATATCACAAATGGTCCTCAAACTATTCGGGACACTTATTCCAGTGCCCAGCCAGGCTGCTTTTGATATTTAATTTAAAACACCGCAAGCACCAACTTAAAAGCTGTGAGTTGAACGCCAATGTTTCTAGACAACTATGTTTATTTTACCATGCAAGGTCCACTCAGCCGTATTGTTCCCTTTCAGAAGCGACCTGGCCATATAGCTCAACGAAGTGGCTTATCACGAAAATTGATGGCAGCCAAAGACTTTATTACCTTTCAGATGATGAATGTTTTGATCAAATAAAACCTGGTATATAAACAGGGTGGTGTTCCCTTAAATCAGTCATCCCCACCTCCGATTACCACGGTTTATTACGTAACACACATACTTACAAATTTATCAACCCGCACTGACGAGGGTGATCATGTACGGTTAAACAAACCCCACGATCGACAAGCCATGGAAAGACATTCATCCAGCAATAGATTAAACGAGAGCTGTCAATGATTATATATGTAAACAAAAATCGTATGGAAATTTAAAAGTAACTTCAGCATATATAGTCATCAGGGGTAGAGACTCCGCAGATAACATAAGGACCCTCGTCAATGCGGTTGATGTCACCTGTTGTATATTTTGGGTCTTGAAATATAAAAATTATAACGAAAAAATGAAAATAAAAAACGTGTAATTATCCAACAACGTATGTAATTATGCAAATAACTTTATGCTAATTAGGAAGGTGTAATTGTGTTAAGTTATGCAAGTGTATGTAAGTATGCTAATGTATGCAATTATGATAATTAGGCCCTGCCTCGTTGTATAGGGTTGTATTATCAATTGGGATAATACACTGAATTGTATGAAGTTATGCAAGTGTGATGTAAGTATGCTGATTAAGCTCGGCTTTGTTGTCTAGGGTTGTCTTATCAATCAGGATAATACAATGATTCTCGCTTTAACTTTTACTGATTGTGTTTTAGTGTTTATGTCAGGTCTCAAGATTCAGATCTCACCGCAGGATACACTTCTTATAATTAAGATTATTATGCATGAACTTAGGACGGCACCACTCAGACTCTTCTGTGTCTCTAAACACAACACTCTAATATGCGAACTCTTATGCTAGGCATGTCAACACAGTACTCCTGGAGATGTCCTCCTCATTGATCCGTACATTTAACCCTCAATGATTACGTTTGTTAAACTGGGTAACAGAACAATCGGTTAATTCCTCAGAGTAAAGCGAGCATACACGGCGATGGGAAAAAAAGTCCTTAAAATTAATGTTACAATATTCATACAAACAGCAATAAAGAAACATGTCCGGAAAGCAATAGTAGACCTCAATGAATTCATTGGTAAGATTATGCAATTAACGAAATGTCTTGGAACAATGGTGTGCAGCAGTGTGCCTGCTTGTCTAGCGAATGCTTATCAATTGGCTAAGGCTTCAATAAATTCGCGGGCAAGATTTTGTGATTTTACCACAATAGTCTCCCTCTTGATTTGAAGCTTTCGTGACTGCAGGAATCCTACTCTTTGGTTCTTTTGGTAAAGTCACGTAGTTAGAAATAAAATAAAACAAATCACGACGTTTCGATCGCAACACAAGCGGTCGTCATCAGGCAAAGGAGTCAACCTCTAAAGGCAAACTGTTTATAAAGGTTTGGGGATGGGTGTAGCCCAAGTTTATCAACAGCATCAGGAGCATGGGCGGTGCACGAGTGCCAATGCAGCAACAATTCCAATGCAGCAACAATGCCAATGCAGCAACAATGCCAATGCAGCAAAAATGCCAATGCAGCAAAAATGCCCATGCAGCAACAATGCCAATGTAGCAACAATGCCAATGTAGCAACAATGTCAATGCAGTGGGCGAGAGAGCTTCTGTGGCAAGAGGTTATATAGGAAAGAAAGAGGGGGAGGAGCAAGGGGGGAGAGAGAAATAGGGGGGGATGGGGGGGGGGCGTGAACGCTAGGGAGAGAGAGGACGTGAAGCTGAGAGGGGGGGAGTGGGCGGGGCTGGACGTGGGAGGCTGGGAACGCTAGGGTTGCGGGGGGAAATTAACTCGGAAAAATAGACTCGTACCCGGCAGATATTATGGAACAACCATAAACTGTTGAGGTTTTACCTGGTTAATAACATCCTTCCAATGATTGCTCAATTTGTATCCATCTTCTCGGTTAAAGTTATGTCTATGTTTATATATCTGAATGGCTTCATGAATAAACCTTTGATAGTTAGCCCGAAGGTTTGCAGAGTACCTTGGTCTCGGAAAAAACAATAGCATGCGAGCTCACAGCGTTATAACAATGGTCAGTCACGGCAGAGGTATTGGTTCTGCCTTGTGCTCTCAAACACGGTCCGAGACATGTCGTTTCGTTTTCCCAATGTAACTGCTCCTGCAGGTACAACTCAGTTTGTAGACTCCAGGATATTGCATCTCAGGAATGACATCCTTCACAGATGGGATTAGATCACGGATTTTGTGTACTGTATTGAATCGGACCTGGATCTTGTGTTTGTTTAGGATTTTGGAAATCTTTTTGGTAACACCTGCTATGTATGGTAACGTGATGGTTTTGATCGGCTTCTCAGGGGGTTGTTTTTCCATGGTTGGAGAACTTTGGAGTAATCTTATTCTAGTTCCGATATGTGCGTTATGTGTGCGTTGGTGTATTGTCTCCTTGCTCAACTCTTTGTGTTAAGCAGACGCCAAGGAGGGGCGTTTCTTGTAGCAAAAATTAGTTGGTTCCCTGATGAGCGATGAGTCGTGTGTGTGTGTGGGCGTGTCATACACACGGCGCCCTCGCTCTCTCTTGGCGATGCTGCAGGCCTGTCTTCTGCTGGATGAGCTGAGTCGGCACGACGCTTTTCTTTGAAGGTGCCCGATTGCGCTCGCAGCTCGGCTACTGCTGCTGGTCCTGTGCGGTGCTCGCTTAGTCGATGCTTGGCGCTTTTCCGCTCTTTCTCCAGGTTGATTGCTTGTCGTTACTCGTCACTCTTTCTCTCTTGCTGCAGCTGCTAGTGGGAGCTGGCATTCAATGTAGAATAAAACTTTCAGCGATACTTTGTCTGTCAGCGCCGAACTCGTAATCGGTGACACATCGCCACTCTGCAAGCCTCGACATCCTGTGTCGATTGCGGGGCCCACCCCCGGAGCTTGCCGCAGCAAGACTCAATTTCCGTTGACTTCGGAGACTCGTGGCTTCTGCCGATGCAGCTCCCTATCGGGGGAAGATTCCCGGAGCCTGCCACTTGCAGGACTGAATTGTGTGTGTTGTGTCCCTGCTTATATCTAAAATTCTCTCCCCTTGGCTTGCCTTCTCACAAATGACCGGAATTCCTTTGATTTCACTCTCAGCTTGTGGGAGCAGTTGTTTGTCCGGTGTACGTTGTGTGTGTGTGTTCTGATTTATTAAGCAATCTGTTAAGTCTCATCAAGGCCTGGTTCCTGTCCCCCTCCTCAAGCCATCTCGCCAAAGCCTACGTGTTAAACTGTGGAAACAGATGCTTTCAATTGTGCCTAAGTGTGTTTTTCTAGTTTTACAACTTCTGCAATGATTAATCTGGAAGAGGGAGGGGTTCCTTTTGCCCGGTTGCGTTCTCCCCCCCCCTCTTCCGTCGCCGTTGGAGGTGTTACATTTTCTTGTCTCTCACAAAGAGGGGCGCCGTCTCGTGAAGTGTGACCTCCCGTTACCATGTGTTCTGTTCACTCTTGTGGGTTGTGAGTTGAGAGAAAAATAAACATGATTTCCACCCCTTATCTTAGTGTGTATCCCTTTTTGCGGTGTTGACTCTTTAAGTGACTCAAGGTATATTTTGAGCAGTGTTTACAGTACGCCTGGTTTAGAATTTCTTCGTGGTGTTTGATATCTCAAGGGGAGGCGCCCTCCCTGCATGTGTGATTTATTGCTACCACGTCCTTCTGGAAGACAAAGGTGGATGGGAGGCTCTGATTCTATGGAATACATATTATCTTGGTCGTGTGTGATTGACCTGTTTCGCATTGTATTTCTTCTGGATGACCCTCGGTCTAATACTTTATAATTATTAATTGGTTTATGTTTAACCAAGATTTGTGATCTACCATAGTTGTTACCTCAGGTATTCTGATGGTTTTATTAAGCTTTGTTCTTTGTCCATGTCACCAGGGATCTGTGCTTCTTATTCTCGAGTTATATTTTAATATCATGAGGTTGGAGATATAACTAAGTTTTGACTTAATCTTTCGTGATTGCCAGAACTCATATTCCTTGGTTCTTTAGGTAAAGTCACATAGATAGAAAGATACAATAAAAAAAACAATATATGGTGAATAAGATTAAAATAAGGTAAGTAATAAATAAAAGTCACTATTCTCGACCTTTGTCTGGTTCGTAATCTGGGTGAGTGTGTTGGTAGTCTAGGATGTAGACTTATTCTTGTCGCGAAGTTTCAAACTTTACCGTTAACTAAAATAAACTACTAAAAAAGTTGTCTGTTCGGTTCTCGCCGCCCGGGAAGAATTGTGGCGCCTATTGTTTGTACGTGCTTTGTGGCGGTCTTTGAAGCCGTGTAGAGATTTCCCCAGAATCTCATTAGCAACCCCCCCTCTCCCCGTTTTGTACCGGTTTTTATTTATTTATTACATTTTATGGCTACTTCCTTGCCTGGTGTAGCTTGTGGGAGGCAGCTGCTGTTTGAGGGGAGGGTGTTTGTGTCGCCCCCTTTTTGCCCCAAGCGACACCCCGATCTATTATTATAAAAAAACAAATATTGGCAGAATTATTCTTAATATCAATATTTTGAAAAAAAGGCCTATATATATACAACACACCACAAAATACAAAATAGAAGTTCCTGTTCAGTACCATGGAAGAAATAGGGATACTGACCCGATTCGTCAATTGGTGCCATATATTGTACTCGCCACCCCTGCACAACGGTCTCCACCAACGGAATCATTTCAAGAAGGTTCACACTCACGCATGGAATTCTCCCTCCTGAGCGTGCTATCCATAGAGGCCCTGGCTGAGAAGATTAGAAAAAGCATAGAGATCAAAGTGCTGTCCTGTGGGGATTGAGTAAATCAAATACATCTCTATGCAGACAATATAATATTAACCATCACCGAGCCTGTAACCTCAATCCCGGCCCTCCTGAAGGAGATTAAGGAATATGGAGAAATGGCAGGATATAAGCTAAATGTAAACAAATCATAACTAGTTACCATCTCCCAGACTCTCAAGGCCTCCCAATTAAATTCTGCCCCTTCAAATGGTGCCTTCAGAGGATTAAATATCTCGGAGTCATTATTCCGAGTCGGCTGAGTGAGCTTTTTAAGGTGAACTTCTCCCATCTACCCCAATAGATCCAAACTTCCCTGGCAGTGTGGAATCATATCCCATTGTCTCTTCCTAACAGGGTGCACTTGATTACAATGTTGAACCTCCCAAATATATTGCACCACCTGAGAATGATTCCAACCCAGAAAATGACGGGACCAGTTCATGTATCAACGTCCTTGGCCGTGCTTTGCTTGCTCGAGACTGACATCTTGGGGAAGATGCCCCTAATAATTTTGATTGATCAAGGTTGCCTTGAGTTGCCATCGGGCCGTCAAATGGCCTTTTCGCTTTCTCCCACTTGAATGGGCATGGCCACACTACTGTACAAGCGCTTGCGAGTAAGACCGTAAAGATTCCCCCCGGTGTGAAAATGTTCGTTTCTTTATGATTGTGCATGCCGCTAGACCAGGAGGCGACTGCGGGAAGAATTCTCCTAGGACCCTCAAACAAAGCCATTCGCAAGTTGACGTTGGTAGGCACCCAGACTCTGGTTATCCAATGACCAGGAACCGTTCATTCAAGTCCTGAATGCAGGGTTGGACACGTCTGTCATTCAGGAGGGCACCGTGCTAGCCCACACATCACCCGCGCTTCATGATGGAAATACCGATAGCGGTAAGGGGGCCGTTTCAAATACGAAGCCGCAACAGGTTTCTGATGGATACATTTCCGAAAATTCTGATTTTTCTGAGTCCCAGAGGTGGGAGTTGAGGGCGCTTTTGCGTGAATTCTCCAATGTATTTAGCAAGGGCAAATTTTACATCAGCCGCACTACGCTTTTGAGTCACCACATCGATACGGGCGACGCCACTCCCATCCGGCAGAACCCCTATCGGCTGAGCCCAAGACAGCCTTTCATACACCACAAGTCTTATTTGAAATTAATCGGCTTCCGATGGGTCTTCATTCCACGCTGGCTATGTTCCAGCGATTGATAGAACTGGTTCTAGCTGGCCTGCAGTGGTTATCGTGCCTGATATGTCTCGATGATGTTATCGTTTTTAGCCGTACGTTTGAAGAACATCTGGAACGGTTACGTGCTGTCATTCTTAAAATGCGTGCGGCGAACCTCAAATTTAAGCCGAAGAAGTGTCATCTGCTCCAAAAAATTGACATCAGCCGCTCGGCAGTTGTATTGGTTATTGGCTGAACCTGGCTTTCATTATGCTTGCGGGTGTTGTTACACGGTGAGTGTGGGAGATGCTGGTGCTGGAGGGGGTCCAAAGGTTCCGTGTGTTACTGCGTTTTGTTTTTTTCTCTCTCTCTTCCCTTTTCTCTCTTCCTTTTTTTGCCTATTGTTGTTATGTACTTCCATCCTCTTCCCCCATTAGTTACTGTATATTCTGTATATAGTGTATATGTTGTATAGATGGGTTGGGTATTTGTTTGTTGCGGAACACTAAGGTGTTGTTCGTTTTGTTCTTTTGTTGAAGGGGGAGTTGACAGGCGGGACTGCTGAGTGCTACAAAGGGGGGGGGGGTTGATGTAGTGACATCGCGGGAAGTCACTGTGCAGTGCCGGCCCTAGAGAGGCACTGTGTGTGGTGTAACCACATCACGGATACCACAAAAGTGTGGGTCTAGTACTGGCCTTAGAGGGGCCCGGTGAGCGCTGATGGATAGCGCTAGATGGCACCATGCTTGGCGTGCAGTGCCAACCCTACAAGACAAGGTGTGGGAGTGCTGACCATAGGAATGAGGTTACTAGAGGGCATGGCACTCTGGTTGACCCGAGAGGACACGTGACCAGTTAAGTCTACAAAGGGGCCCAAGTGGTGGCTAGGTTTGGTCACGTGGTTAGCATCCAGATCCTTCCCGAGGATTTTGGAAGGTGGTCATGGCCAAGTGTAGAGCCAGCCACGCCGCAGAGAATATAATCTGGGTCCCCAGAGGGACCGGCGTTGTTGTTCATCCTTGAATAAACCTTTGTCTACGTTCTACGTTCTCCGTTCTCAGTTCAATGAGTCTCCAATACGTGGACCTGGACCCGAGCTGTGGTCCCTGTCCGTAGTAGCTCGGTACGTTGTAATTATTTTAGTTAGCCTGGTGGTCACCACCATAGGTTGTTATTCTGTTAAGGGGTAGTTATCCCGTGTGTTGGAGTTAAATATATGTGTTGCCTCCAAGTCTATGTCTGCGACTCAGTTGAACTCACTCCAAGTCTATTACATCAATAATACGTGACTAAGTTTGATAGTATTATGTAATTTTTTTTAATTGCGGCGTTCTCAATTTACAATGTAGTTATCTTGTTAGCCTCACGTATAATTCAGATGAGCTTAGTTGTAATTTCTGTCTTTTTCGTATGTATTTAAGTACAGTGCACGTGTAGTGGGCTCACTTGAAAGACACACTGATTCAGGAGGCAACACATTTATTCTATGACCACAATGGGGTAACGACACAAACGCGTCAGGTCAGTCGGCACACCGCCTGACCCAAGTTGCTGAGCATGAAGACCGAAGAGAAGACGTAGCAAGGCGGGTTCTATTGCAGCAAACAGCCCTGATGCAGCCCCGGGACCCCCCTTTCATACCCCTCAGCGGGGCCCCGCTCTGCCCTCGGACACGATTTCATCCAGAACTTACTAGAAGGTTCTGCATCGCCTTCCACGTGTCCCCTGCCTGGCTCTGCCCTCGGCCACGCCCCCTTCTGGAACTCACTAGAAGGTACTGGGTCCTACAACACGTGTCCCCTCTGTCACCTTTGGCCTACATGCCATCACGTGCCCCTGCGGCCAATCGGGCTGCTACATCCTCAACTGCCCCCTACTCTGCCAGCCCCAGAGACGTCTACCATGACATATACTCTGCTGGCAGAGGGCTACTATACCCACTATTCTTCTCTCTGTCGGTAGATGGCACTAGGTGCCGTAGTGACCCATTATATGTCACTACACATGTAATGGACACCCACTGTGAACCAGTTAACTACACGGAACATTTATTCGGTTGGTTGGCATTATATATTATATTTTGTTCAGTCATCTTCGCGCAGAATATATACACGTGTGCAATATGAGTTTAATGTGTGAAATTATTCACGTCAATTATGTTGCCATATTTAGATAGGTGGAAGATTGAGGCATCATGCCACGATTGAGCCATTTAATGTCTGTACGCTCTTCGTTAATAAAATATAAGTGTATGCTTGCAGTTTAAATTCTTCATCATCATCATCGGACATGTTTAATCCACTGCTCGATGGATACTGATTTAATTACCAGCTAATGCTCACACACTTGTGTGGTGACGTGGAATGAGTCACTGGAGCGCGTGCCGCTGGGAGATTGGTAGACAATGGCATTAGGACTATCAGCCCGTTCTACCAGTTGCAGCTGTGGGCAAAGCATGAAGCCATCTGAAGGATCCAGAGGGGTGCAGGGCCGAGGGTGGAGCCTGGCCACGCTTTTCAGGATATAAGGCGAGCTCCAACTCACAGCCGGGGCAGCTGCGATCTGGAGTGGAATTCGTCGTGCTGTCGTAATTGTGATCGTCACCCTCTTCAGCTGTGGGTTTGGCAGCATGTTGGCTGTCCCGACCCGGTGTGTGGTTATCCCCTAAGGCTCTGAAGGTCGGAATAAAAGAGATGGAGTACCTTCTATTAGTGTCTGTGAACTAGAACACAACATTTGGTGTCAGGCGTGTTAACGAAATTTTTTTTATATTTTAGGGTTATGAATGTTTTTTCTTCGAATCCTTGAGGGGGAAATAGACTATGCTGAAACACGTGAAGAGGAAGGCTCTCACCCGCATACCCTCGGGCAAGGAGGATTCCCGGGCAGGGCTGGCAACCGGGACCCCTTGTGGGGGGCCCCGGAGTGGTGATCCCGGCGGGGCAGCGAGCAAAGGGCGACGGCTCTGCGCCGCCGCCGGCTGAAGGGGGGCTGCGGGCAATCGGCAAGCGCATCGTGGGGCGGCTTTCCACAGTGTCGACCCTGGTGGGGCAGCTGGGCAGGGAACAGCCGAAGGAAGGGGCTGTGGCTCGGGGGTGGCGAGCGGGCGACTCCACCATCACTGCCGACCGAGGGCAGGAATTGGGTCCCTTTAACCTGCCGCCGACAGCTCATCCGGGGGCACCTTCCCTAGCGCAGCGGCTGCCGCTTCTCAATTAATTTTCGGCTGCGGGGGGTGCTTGGGCGGCCTTCCAGCGGCGGTTCTCCACCACTTGCGAGCTCGCAGGGTGGTCCGATGCGGAGGCGCTACTTATTCTTCCCACCGCACTGGATGACAGCCTTGGCGGCGTTTTTTTTTTTTTACATTGGGGAGGTGGACAGAACGAAGCTGCGTCAAGCGTACTCCCAGTTGGCGGCAATTTTTGAACTGCCGTCCAACGCGGCAGACATTCGTAATACAGAGTTGGGGGGAGACAGAGACACCCCGCGCTTTCTGCAGCGCACTGCTGTCGCTGGCCAAGGATGCGTACCCAAAGATGGAGCGGGCAGGACTGGATTCTCTGGTGCTTGAGAAAATGTTGATGCTGGCTCAGGAAATTAACGTTTGTTTGCCGGCCACAGAGGAGGATGACCTGTCCTCGATTCAGGTAGCCCATTGCATCCAGGCCCACTATAACCTGCGACGACGTGCTGGGGTGACGGCAGGGGCTGGTTTTCCGGGAGAAAAGGGCAACCAGGCTCTCTGAGAGTCTCCCTGGGTGTGCGCGTCAGGTGGTTGGAGCCTGCGGAGGACATTCGGAGTGGGACGACGATGGGACAAGCGGCTGGGGGGGGGGCCCATTACCTCTTTCAGTTGTGGCCTACAGGGACACATCTCCAGGGGCTGCCGTGCTGATTTGGGGCCGCCTCCGCTCCTCTGGGTCCAAAGGTAGGTTGCAATAGGTCACACACCTGGCCGACACAGCCACCTCATGCATCCCATTGCAGTCCGTGTCAGGTGCACACGCCGTCGCCCCTCATAGGAATACGGGGTATGAAGGTGGTGCATGATGGTTGGCAATGGACCGCACTGGCACACTGTGTCATGGCAGCGGGATCATCCACAGTATGTGGATTTGTGCAGGCTGTTGAGGTGCGAATGCTCATAGATACGGGGGCATCCGCCACCATGGGTTCAGAGTTTATTTTTAGGACTCTGCCATAGATGTGGGTTGCCTGGGTCTGGTAGATAATTTGTTGCCGCTAATGGTGGGAGTTTAGGCATTGTGGGCTAAATCAAGGCATCTATACGGACTGGCGATATTTAAAGGACGGGCCTGGTGTTGGTTTCAAGTTCGTTAGCGGTGCCTTGTTTATTGTGGAAGGATTTTTGGAAGAGGATGCCCCTCTGGATTTTAATTGACCAGGGTTGTGTGGAGTTACCGTCGGGGCATCGGTTGAGATTTTTGGAGTCCCCCTACTGGATGGTGTATCGCTAACACTGTGGTTCAGGCCATGGTGTGTGAAACTGTTAGGGTTCCCCTGGGTGCACAGATGCTCATACCCTTGAGCTGCGGTCACGGCTCGACCAGAAAATCGCTGGGAGTGAGGTTCTTCTAACCCCTTCAAATAGAGCAGTTCGTGGGCAAATTTTTATAGGGCATCAGACCTAGTGTGGGGAGCGGTGGCGCAGCGGTTAACACACTAATGAACATGGCGACCAGGGTTAGATTGTCCAACACCAGTGACAATTATCTGAGCCGGTCCTGGGCCTCCCCTAGATTAACTCAACCTCGAATGAGTATCAATTACAATGTGTAAACAATGCCACTGGGGAGATAAAGGCGGCCAAGCATGGTGCTGGCCACACACCCCATTGTGTATCGTACCAGCCTTCATAGGTGCTGGCTACAGTAGGCTGTTGGCAATATATTGTATTTTAATTAACTATTTGGCACGTTGTTTACGTGACATACCTTACTGGCTGTCGGGTGGTGGAGGGTTGCGACGCATCTATACTTATGGGATCTAATCCTAAAACCTGTATTAACATTTTAAGCTGTGTTCAACCACCACACTACAGGTCTCAACAACACTCACTCACTGGTTCGCTCAATCACGATTATATTATTGCGTATGGAGGCAATAAAAGGTGTCAATTGAATACAGTGTACCAAAAAAAGTTTAACAGTTGTATTGCTATATTCTTGGTTCTTTCGGTAAAGTCACGTGGTTTTCACACCTGATGATTGTTGTGTTGCAGTCGAAACGTCGTGAATTTTATTGTTTTGTTAACGCCGACAATGGTATCTGCAGCGAAACGTCGAATATGAGATTGGAAATTTTGCTCTCTTAACATTTAGGCTATTGCTGAAGTGCCAAATCAATTGGCATGTTTTCCCAAGTGACGACTTGAAGTGATTGGCTCTGTCGGTTGGTGGAGGTTTATACTGAACATTGGCCTCTTACCTACCAAGAGTAATGACATTTATTTTCGGCACTTCTTGACTCGAGTGC
Source organism: Petromyzon marinus (assembly GCF_048934315.1). Lineage (NCBI taxonomy): Eukaryota > Metazoa > Chordata > Hyperoartia > Petromyzontiformes > Petromyzontidae > Petromyzon > Petromyzon marinus. Next base: position 121,015 of record NW_027423693.1, on the reverse strand, counting down.
TCACTCGCCACGTCATGGAGGCCGTGATGGCGTGGAGAAGGCCGTGGTAGTGGAAAGGATGCTGTGATAAACTCGCTCATCTTACACCAACTCACTCGCACATCAATGACTCGCGCAACCACAGACCCATTCACTCATCATACACTTGCTCACACTACCACTGACTCGCACACATCATACACTGGGAGTGTCATGCTGCCAGCTATGGCTGCAACTTTGGTCGTACATGTTATAGTATCGTAATACTATTGCATGTTCACCAGCTCACTCCTTGTTTAAAAAAAATGTTGCTGTGAAGGTCTGGCTCTCAGATTAACTCTCCCAAATAACATATATTGGTAGTGTCCTGATATAGACCGCCTAGTGGGAAGGATGTTGAAGCTGCATCTGCAGAGCTTTTTGGAGGCCTCCCTAAAGGTGAAATAGTTTTAGTGGGTGATCTAAATTGGAATTTGCTAAACCCGCTGGCCGTGGCCACAAATTTTGCAGTTGAATTTAACCTGTTTAAATTAATAAATGTCCCCACAAGACCCAACCTAAAAAATCTGGTACAGTCATCTCTGCTTGACGTCCTGTTGACAAATGCCCCTCACAATTTCACACTGACTGGTGTTCTGGGTAAAAACCTTGGTGATCGCTCCATTTTTGGGGTGAGATCATCAGCCAGACCCGAAGCACTCGGGCATTTACTAATGATGTGCTTCACTCGGATATTGACAAGGTCTGTGATATCCCCAACCTAACTACGGCTTGGGAGACCTTCAGGTACACGTTTCTCCAAATTCTTAACAAACATGCTTCGTTGGTTAGATTTAAAACTAAAGGCAACCACCCACCATGGTTTGATCCTTTGATTACAAAGCTCATGAAAACTAGGGACAAGGCTTGGACATGTGCTCAGAAAAGTACTTTGGTCAATGACTGGCTAGAATACAGGATTTTAAGGAATAGATGCGTCAAAAAAATGCCTATTTTTCCTCCTGGAATCACATGGAAATGCCAGGATTTTCTGGAAAACAATCAAATGTATCGAAAAGGCATCCAATACAGATAATCTGCCCGTTGAGCTTAACGGAAATGGGGAATATTTTTCAGATCCCAAAAAAATAGTTGACAATTTTTTAACCTTCATTTTTCTGAAGCTGGTAATCTTTTTGACAATGTATTGGGAGTCACCCCTGCTCATGCAAATTCATACACCCCTGTCCAAATATTAAACGACTTTAGTTTCCAGCAAATCCACGAAAGTATTGTTCTGAAACAACTGTCCTACCTCAAAGGGTCTTCCTCTACCGGAGCAGATAGTATTCCCATCTTTGCTCTACTAACTGTTGGTCACCTAATATACAAACCTATAGCCCATATTTTCAACCTGTCCATCAAAGAAGCATCAGTTGCTCTAGAATGGAAACATTCCTATGTCCGTCCACTTCACAAAGAGGGCCCTAAAGGTGATCCAAATAACTACCGACCTATCTCAATTTTGTCCCCGTTCATGAAAATTTTTGAAAAATTATTGACCTACCAAATTATCAGTTTCCTGTCCACCAACAATCTACTACATCTAAAACAATCTGGGTTCTGAAAAAAATACAGCACCACATCTGCTCCATTAGACTCTCTGAATCACATTTACAGTAGCCTTGATACTAAGCAGTGATGTGCCTGTCTTTTTCTTGACCTGTCCAAAGCTTTTGATACAGTAGACCACAACACCCTGCTAAGTAAACTAAGTTGCCTCTGTTTTTCCGAAAACGCAGTAAAATGGGTACAAATTACCTCTTCTCTTACCCAAACTGTATTCACAGATGGTTGGAGGTCAATCGGCGTTAAGATAACAAAAGGGGTTCCACAGGGTTCCATCCTTGGCCCCCTTTTGTTCTCTCTTTATGTCAATGACTTGGGCACTGACCTGGATCATTCCAGGGTAAATCTTTTTGCAAATTACACGATACTAATTACTGCTGGCCGCTCTCCGGATGACTTGATTGCTAAGCTACAGGGTGATTTCAACAAACTACAACATCAGCTAGTTGCTCTTAAACTAGTCCTGAATACTTCCAAAACCAAGGTGCTATGCTTCTCACCTTGACTAAAGCTGGAAGTTATTTTCCCCAATTACAGTCCTTAAATAATTATCAAATAGAGCAAGTCAAGATCTATAAGTATCTTGGTCATCCTGGATTCAAAACTGAATTTTGAAGATCGCATTGATTATATTGGTAAAAAGACGAAAATATAAATTGGTTTTCTGTATCGACACAAGCCCTGCTTCTCCCCCAATGTTCCGTTTTGCATTGATAAAAGCTACCATACTGCATCTACTTGATTACTGTGACATCGTGTAAAAATCAGCCCCAAGTACTGAAGCTTGATTCCATCTATCACTCGGCCTTAAGATTTACATTGCACTGCCCATATAGGACTCACCACTGATCTCTCTACATTGGGTCAAACTTAACATCTCTTAATGTTCGACGGCTTGTGCAACAGATCTTATTTATTCACGATGTACTTACAAAAAAATTCCGCAGACTACCTACTGGATCTCGTCTCTGTTTCAAAGAACAAATTTGACCTCAGGTCTTCGCTCATTTACCAGCTTCACATTCCCTATTGCCGTACAAAAACTGGAGGAAGGGCCTTTGCTATTGATGCCCCCAGGTTCTGGAATGCTATTGCCAATAAACTGCAACTTGAATCGCTACCAATGAGATCTTCTCTCAACACTGCTCTAGAGGAGTTGTACACCCCTAGCTGCTACTGCTATTCATTAGCGTAAAATAAAATGTTTCGCTCCAGATGACTACTGCAAAGTATTATCTGTATTTTGATTTAGCGTGCTGATCTTAAAGGTGCATTGAAAAAATAGATACTCCGACTGATGCTTCTGTTGTGGAGTAACTCATTCAGCCAGCTGTGGCTCTAGGGTTTGGTGTTTCAAGTTATTCATGTAGTTTATTGTTAAAAATTCGGTCAGTCCCTATGATCACTGTTACATTGCAATTATAGCTTCATTTTTGGTTATTTCGAAAACGTTTTTTGGTTTGGACATGTTTGTAGTACGGAGTTAGAATGGTGGCCTTAATCTAAGTTTCTTGTTGTTTGACTTGCATCCCACTGGGATTTTTGCACACAGCGTTGGTGTACGGTGCTTTTTCAAGAATATTTTGCTGTTTTTTCCTGGATTTTCTGTTTGCACAGTCACTTTAAGATGTTTTCTTGTTCGTTTTTTCTTGTTTTTTGTTTGTTGCGGTTGCTCCCGATTTCAAGAGCCAAATGGCTCACAGGGCTATACCAAATAAATAAATAAACTGAAATGTATATCGTTAATACTGGTAGGAACCTCCTGGTGACACCAGCCCACAGGGGATCATTGTGACCGTCCGTCGTGCATACAAAAATGGGAGGGGCTGGGTGGGGAGGGGCTGGTCACCCCGTGGTGCCCTTATAAAACTCAACGTTTAACCAACTCACGCCGACTTGTGCCTGCCCTCATAGTCGGGCATATTTGCGGAATACACCACGCCGCCGTTGACCCTGGTCATTGACCGAGCAACCCAACGTTCCTACCAGCTCCCGCCGCTGCAATGTGTTTTGTTAAATTTGAATCACAGTTCCTATGATTACTGTTCTTACATTGTTCTTATAGCTTTATTTTGATTTCGAAAACATGGTTTAAGCCATGTTTCTTGTGGAAGTGCGGAGTTGGCCTGATAACTTAAATCTAAATTGTCTTATGGTTGTTATTCTTTGACTTGCATTACACTGAGATTTTTGCACACAGCGTTGTAATACCGTTTTCTTTTCTGGAAGATTTGCTGTTTTATCCAGGATGTTTCTGTTGCGTGTCGTCGCTTTTAAGATGTGCTCTGTTCATATTGTTTGTGCTTGCACCCGACTCAAGAGCCGCATGGCTCACAGGGATATACCAATAATAAATGAAACTTGAAACGAGCCCTGTGCTCATACGACTGGAATCATGACCCCGTTGTTCCCCACTGCCACGTCCGCGTGTCTGCCCTGGGCCACATTCGCGCCTCTGACTCGACCATCATTTCTAGCGTCACGCTCACCAACAGGGACACTCACTGATGTTCCTCCATTTACGAAAGCGATGCTTTCTTTATAAAACGCGCGAAAAACTAAATATCAAATGAATTTTCCCATTAATTTAATGCAAAAAAAAATCGGGATGCGTTTCGGACATATCAACTCCACTCCTTATCTAAAAATATACACATCATTTTTCACAATGCAAAAGTACCCGTAAGGATTTTTTTTACCTTTGCAGGGAATTCACCAAAAGATTTGCATGTTGAATTGACTGGAGGTGATGTGGAGGCTTTGCTGTTGCCCTGCAGGGACACCGTGACGCTGTAGTGGACGGGTGATGCAGCCTCCACGGTGCTTCTCGTTTGATCTGGTGCGTGCCGTATGGAATTTCGTTCACGCGGAAATTCGATTTTGTTCATCTAAAGGTGTCCATAATTTGTCAATTGCATGAACGTGACATTTTGTAAAATCGAACGTTCGTAAATAGATACATGAAGCAGGCCACTGTTGTATATGCCCCCCTTTCCATCTTAATATTAACAAGTAATTTTTCGATACATATAGAAACATATTTCTATTGTTATTATTTTAACCATGAATAAAAACACCAAACCAGGCCTCGGCATGGCATGTGGAGGTCATATTTACCTTGACCCACTAACACGATTTTGACGTTCAGAGCCCTCCCAGGGTCAGAGGGAGCAGATAGAGCGCAGAGCCCAGCGGATTGCAAGGGGCTGACGTAAACACAAAGCCAGGGTCACTGGGAGGTTGCGTTAGCCTAGATCTAGTTAAGTCAAAAAAGCTAATTGGTTCTGCATTACTATTAAAGTAACTTAAAATCGGAATTTAACGACAGGGTAGGCTAAAGTTATTTATCTTCACACCCACTTCAATTGAACCCTGCCACAAGCTATAGCAATGTAACCATCACCCGTCTATTAATTAATATGAAATGTATTTACATTTTAATAATTTCTATACGACTTGACCCGAAGCCTATAACAATCAGGTTTTCATAAGTCAACATGAATGCTCTAATCCACCCATACGCAAATAATAAGCAGGGTTAAAGCAAGAGTAAAGAGGAAAAGAAATGCAAGCGCACAGCAAAACTGCAACGTAAGCAAAGGGCGATGTTAAACCCAAGGTCGGAGAGAAAGGGAGATCCTGGCCGTCTTTGTATCCCCGCAGCGCGGGGTAGGAGTGTGTATACGCTCGAGGAAACACGAGTCAAACACCACAACGGGAAGCTGACACAGACATTGGATTAATACAGAATCATAACTTTGGAACTCTGATGAAATGAAATGTTAACTTAAAACTTTTTAACCATTTCTTTGTGCGTCGGTGAAAGTCGGAGGGAATATCGCCCCTCCCTCCAGGTTGTGCACCCAGACAGAGGCGCCTTCGAGACAATTTATAACATTTGATTGTTTTACTTGTGGGTTTTATGGTAGGAGTATGACAACGGAATATACCGTGGGTGATGCACACAATGACACACTGACACACGTACAGACACACACACACGGACGCAGATACATACGGACAAATCCTGACACAGCAAAAATCGAAAGAAACTCCGCCTTGTGGGCAGGATCCGAGTGAAGGGATTTTTGTGCATAAAAAGAGGATCCTGAGCATTGAAACCTCAGTTCGACCGGAGGGGGTCGGCTCACCAGAGTTCGACCGGGGGGGGGGGGGGGGGGGAGGGGTCGGCTCACCAGAGTTCGACCGGAGGGGGGTAGACTCTCGGGAGACGGTTCGACTCGGAGGAGCAACTCGGAAGAGTTCGACCAGGGGGGTCGGAACTCGGGGAGTACGACTCGGAGGAGGTCGGAACGCGAGAGAGTTCGACCAGTGGGCCGGCTCAGGAGCAGTTCAAATCGGGAACGAGAGCAACAGGTCGCGAGCCGGCGAGCTGCAGAGCAGGGGGCGGCGAACAGAGGCCAAAGTGGCCCCGTCGCTACCCACTGACGTTGGCAAGACTCGCAAGGTAGTGAGGCGCCACCGAGTGGGATTTTAAAAGAGCTGAAAAAAAGAGTATTGTTGAAAGTTTATTCTACATTGAGTCCAGCTGCAGAGCGACCGACGCACTAAGCAAGAGCTTCTGCAAACCAGAGCAAGAGCACGTGCGACTTGAGTCATCCAGAAGTGGAGAAAAACCTGCTTTCAGCAAACCAGCAACGAGCACCTTCGAGTTCTCCACCCAGAGAGAGGGAGCGTGCCGATGCAGCTCATCCAGCAGCGGAGAGAAACTGCTGTCGGCAAACCAGCACGAGCGTGATCGCGCAGCTCATCCAGCAGTGGAGAGAGGTGGCCACTGAGCAGCACTGAGAGCGATCAAGCAACTCTCCCCCGTGGACAGAGGCTGGCTGCTGTGTGGAGAAGGGAACGCCGATACGTATGATGCACAACCCCCACTCACCCTGACCGCTCTAAAGGGAGCGAGTATCCCTTTCACAAGGGACCCGTCGACGTGTATTAACGCGAGAAGACCAACCACACTCACATTACCCTATAAAGAGAACTCCACGATACGATGATGCGCTATGCCCCACTACACGACCAATCTGACGTTCGCTGGACCTAAAGACTCAACTCCAAACAATGACTACTCCACACAATTCATGACACACAAACACACTCAAGTCCGTGAACCATCTGGCCGTGGAAGCATCGATAGTGTGATAAGTCCGTCGTTTATAAGTATATTCGTAATTTTCCTCTTTAATATTTTGTTTTGGACTGTACTTCTAATCGCATAAGTTACCAACCGATCCATCAATACGAATTAACCCTTGGCACCTTCGCCACGGAGCTACGCTCCCGGGGAGGAATCGTGCTAAACCGATTTTCTGATTATACAATCTTATTCACGAATTAATTAATCTCCCGTGAGATAACACGTTCTGCCGCATACCCTCACACTAAGCCATTTCGGTAATCTTATATTCTGTCCGGTGGATCTGTTACATTCATGCCTTTGGAAATAACTGTTTGATTGTCTTTTTATATGAATACCGTTGCATGTGAATCAATCGCCGTGATAACATGCTGACCATTTCAAGCATAATAATCGTTCATATTATAATGTATAAGCTTTTGTGTAGCATAGCATTGGCATGTTCTGACTCTCTCTCTAACTAACGGCAATCGCTTTATGCGGGGTCCATGTGTTATCAAAGTGAAATCGTACAGTCGTTGATTCTGTATTGATACCGTGTGGATACCGTGTTGAAGTTCCGAGATTGAGAGTTTGCATACATATTATAGTTAAGGTTTAATTAGAAAATAAATTGATCAATACAGAAGTGGTCGTGTGATTCTTTCCTGAAATTTTTGCATAAGATCTGTATCCTGCGATCAGATATGAACTCGGGAACCTAAACTATAAACACACCAATCCACACTCATTAAACTTTAAAACGAATGATATGAACTTGGGACCTAAAATATGAACAGAGTGTTAAAGCGAGAATCATTGTATTATGCTGATCAATAATACAAAGTTAGACAACGAGGCCGAATTGACACTAGCGTAACTGCACACGATTGATTGCGTTATCTTGATTGATAACCCCACCTTGTCAACGAGGCGGGGCCTGATTATCATAAAGGCTATCATTAACACAACCACACCCACTCGTATAAATTAATACGATTACCTCTCTAATTAGCATAGTTATACGCATAATTACACGAATTAACATAATTTTGGATTCATTATGCAAATTTCGAATTTCATTTAATTTTCATTACTTTTCATCAATTTTCACACACCCACATATACAACACCCACTCACTCAAGACTTCACTCACCCACCCACTCACCTATTCACTCCCCCACTCACAAACCCACCCATCCACCCACCCACTCTCTAACTCACACACTCACCCGTCCGCTCACCCAGCTACTTACCTACTCACCCACCTACCCAACCACCCATGACTCAATCACACACCTACCCACTCAATAAACTAAAACTGAACTATTTTTCATCGTACTAGCTAAGTTCCACAGAGATATATAGATCTTTTTCAAAAGCGACCTTGTTACAAATGACAGGAAAACAAAGTGGTTTATCACATATACAGTGAGGGAAAAAAGTATTTGATCCCCTGCTGATTTTGTACGTTTTCCCACTGACAAAAAAATGATCAGTCTATAATTTTAATGGTAGGTTTATTTGAACAGTGAGAGACAGAATAACAACAATGGGTGGCATGGTGAGTGGGTTCGTGTGTGAATGGCTCGGTGGTTGAGTTTGTGGGTGGTTGAGTAAGTGGCTGGTTGAGTTAGTGAGTGGTTAAGTTAGTGGGTAGGTGTTTGAGTGGGTGAGAGAGTCCAAGAGCGTAGCGCCATGGTGACGAGATACTATCTCGCCTGGTATCCAGGAGCTTCTAGGTTCAATCCCTACCTTGTTGCGTCTCTATTTCCCTAAACATTTAGAAACATGCATTTAGAGGAGTTGGCTGCTATAAATGTATCCGTGATACGCCACATTGTTGAGCTATCATTTGTGGTAACGGTTGTTTTGAAAACGAGCTATATAGCTCAGTGTGCCTTACCTGGTAAAATAAACATCATTTACATTTAGTTTAGTGTGTAGGTGAGTGGGAGGTGGGTGAGTGAAATAGTGGGTTAGAGATATAGTAGTAGGTGGCTTGCTGAGTGGGTGAGTGGCTCGGTGGTTGAGTTAGTGGGTGGTCGAGTTAGTGGGTGGTTGAGGTAGTGGGTGGTTGAGGTAGTGGATGGCTGAGGTAGTGGATGGCTGAGGTAGTGGGTGGCTGAGTTAGTGGGTGGTTTAATTAATAGGTTATTTATTTTGTGAGTGGTTGAATTATTGGGTGGTTGACTAATGGGTGAGTGGGTGAATAATTCCGTGGTATTGGGTGAGTAGATGAGTGGGTGGGCGGTTGGGTGAGTGGGTGGGTTAGAAATTGAGTGGGTTGCATGGTAAGTGGATGTATAAGTGGGTGGGTAAGTAGGTGAGTGGCTGAGGGAGTGGGCAGCTGGTTGGGTGAGTGAGTGGGTTAGAAATTGAGTGGGTGGGTTAGAAATTGAGTGGGTGGCAGGGTCAGTTAATGTGTAAGTACTGGGTGAGAAGGTGAGCGGCTCATTGAGTAAGTGAGTGGATGGGTGAGTAGGTGAGTGGATGGATGAGGGAGTGAGTGGGTGGGTGGGTAGGTGAAGAAGGGCCCATATATCTACTGAGAATTTCATCATCGACTGCGGCTGGGGTTGGCATCGTCCCCGACTCCTCCTGATGTCGAGGGTAAATGGGAGAGGTTTAGGACTGTGACTCATGCAGCTGCAATGGCTGCTTTGGGTACGCGGTCCAGACCTCCCCAGAGACCCTGGCTGACAGAGGAGGTGTTCAGGATATTTGAGAAAAGCGACAGGCCCACTGTCATCGGCTACAGAATCCCACGTCAGAGAATGAGGAGGCTTACCGCAACCTTCGCTCGGAGGTTCGGAGAGCCGTGAGGCGCTGCAAGGATGGATGGTGGTCGCGGGTTGCTGAGGAAATGGAGTCTGCCTCAGTGGCCCACGATCACAAATCTCTATTTAACTCCATCAAAAAAGTTACCTGCAGTGCCACACCTATTACCATCATTAGGGGAAAAAACGGTGATCCAATCTCCGACCCCCCGGTGAAACAGGTTTGCAGATTTGCTGAGCATTTCTGTGAGGTCCTGGGGGAGGGAAAATTCCTCAGCCAGGAAAACATCGTGGCACAAAGTGAGGATGATCCTGCTGAGGCTGCGGTGCCTCAAATATTGGAAGAAGTCACCGCCTGTGAGTGGCAGGCTGAAGTGCCATCTGTTGAGGAAGTACTGAAGGCAATCCGGAGTCTGAGACCAGGAAAGGCAACGGGCAAAGATGATCTCCCAAGCGAACTGCTGAGGGAGGGTGGCGTTGGTGCACAGACTGCCCTATATGACATCATAACAACAGTCAGGACCACTTGACGGGTTACGCAGGATTGGAAGGATGCCCTGGTCGTCCCCCTCTTTAAGAAGGGAGACCGCACAGACTGTGACAACTACAGGGGCATCTCACTCCTCAGTGTGCCGGGAAAGGACCTGGCAAGGATTATTCAACATCGCCTTGCCAGGCACGCTGAGGAGAGGCTTGCGGAGCCCCAATGCGGTTTCAGGAAAGGGCGGTCCTGCACAGATGCCATATTTTCTGTCCGTCTGCTACAGCAGAGGTGTAGGGAATTCCAGCAAGACCTACATCTCTGCTTTATTGACCTGGTCAAGGCCTATGATACCATCATTAGGCCTGGGCTATGGTTTGTTCTTCGTGCTTTTGGAGTACCTGACCCTTTGCTCACGATCATTAAGGACCTTCATGATGGTGAGCGGGCCCGGGTAAAACTACGTGGCCGGGAGTCCGAGCCATTCCCTGTATACCTTGGGGTGCAACAGGGATGTCCTCTGGCTCCCAAATTATTTAACATCTATTTTGACCACGTAGTTCATGACGCCTTCAATAGCTGTACCGGGGGAATCTCCATATGGTACAGATATAATGGGAGGCTGATCGATGCCCGGGTGCGGTCAAGGGATGGCTCCCTATTGCTCAACCACGTTATGTATGCCGATTATTTGGTAATAGCTGCTCATTCAGAGGAGGAGTTGGAGATGCTGCTGCTGAGGCTGGAGCGTGCCTCTTAGCGATGGGGCCTTACCATCAGCCCCACCAAAACTAAGCACCTACCTGGGTATTTTGTACCATGGGACACTCCAACCCCACAACTCCCAATCGGTGATGGGGCAGTTGTGGAGAGAGTGGAGAGTTTCCCATATCTGGGCAGTGTGCTCATGACTGGCTCCAGTTTAACAGCAGAGGTCTCACTCCGAATCAGTCGTGCGGCAATATATTTTCATCGGTTGCGTAACGCTGTGTGGAAGCTACCTGGTCTGTCACGCCACACGAAGCTTCGGGTCTTCTCGGCCACGGTCATTCCCTCCCTTCTCTACGCTTGCGAAACGTGGACCCCCCTAATGGAACATCTTCGCCGGTTAGAAACATTTAGACAGGCCTGCCTACGATCCATCCTGGGTTTAACCAGACTGGATTGTGTGAGGAGCTCACAAATCCTTGAAAGATCTGGGCAAGGTCCCATCGGTGAGCTCCTCCGTCAGGCAAGGCTGCGATGGCTGGGTCATGTAGCCCGCATGCCCAGCCACCACTGCCGAAACAGCTTTTGTTCGGCCGGATCGAGGGGGCTAAATGGGCGCCGCACGGGCTAGAGTAGAGATGGAGTGATGTGGTACAGGAGGACGTGGAGCTGAGTGGACTTGCCGATGACTGGTACCAGCGGTGTCAAAATCGGCCTCTGTGGAGGAGGCTCGTGAAGGACGCTACTGGGCAGTTCGAGGTAGTTGCCCTCCAACAACAACGGAGGGCAGAGGAGCGACGCTCACAACAACGAGCGGAGCGCCGGGTGGCTAGGGCACAGCAGGTTGGCACAGTAGGGGGCACAGGTGGTGCATCAGCCAGTCATCTCAGTCATCTCAGTCAGTCGACCCGTGGCACCTGGGTCTGCCCCGTGACCTCCTGCCAGCGGGCGTTCGACACTAAACGTGGCCTCGAGGTGCACATGGCCTGGCACAAGCGTCGTGGTGACGTCACCGCCACTTAGGGGCGAATGGCGGTTGTTATATATCTACTATAATCACCCAGGAATGTATGTCCTTAACGTTCGTGACGTCACTCCACATCGACCAGCCCCCCTCATTAATATTCATGAGAAGGTGACGTCCTCCAAATGGACACACCCCCACCCCTCATTCATAATCATGAGCGGGTGACGTCACTCCAGATGGAGTACTCCCCCCCTCACCAATAATCATGAACAAGTGACGTCACTCCACATCGAACAGCCCCCTTCAATAATCATGAACAGGTTACGTCCTCCACATGGACCCCCCCCTCCCTCATTAAGAATTATGAGCATTTCGATTTAAAGCTTTCGTGACTGCAGAGATTCATCTTCTTGGTTCTTTCGGTAAAGTCACGTAGAATGGAAATAAAATAACAAAAATAATTAATAAATAAATTCTCACGACGTTTCGGCCACATCACAAGTAGCCTTCCTCAGGTGAAGAAACAGAACTGTCGGGAAGACAGCGCTTCAGTGCCAGGCTTGGCAGCGTCTTTTAAGCTGGGTGGGAGAAGCAGAGCGCCTTGACAAAGGAGTTTACATATCAACAGTAGCTGTGTTAATGTGTTGTATTAGCAGGATGTTAAAGTCATAAAATTAGCATGTAACTGGGGGATTAGCATGATGTTAGTATGAGGGATTAGCACCACGGAGAGTGACGAGCTTTGTTCAGACTGACGAGTCCATCTATGTTCGGAACGGAGGAGGAGGAGTTAATGTGTTGGATTACCAGGATGTTAAAGTCAGAAATTGGATTAGCAGGATGTTAAAGTCAGAAATTAGCATGAAACTGGGGGATTAGCATGCTAATTTCTGACTTTAACATCCATGCTAATCCCCCAGTTACATGCTATTTTCTGACTTTAACATTCTGCTAATCCAACACATTAACACAGCTACTGTTGATATGTAAACTCCTTTGTCAAGGTGCTCTGCTTCTCTCACCCAGCTTAAAAGACGCTGCCAAGCCTGGCAGTGTTCACTGAAGTGCTGTCTTCCTCCCGACAGTTCTGTTTCTTCACCTGAGGAAGGCTACTTGTGTTGTGGCCGAAACTTCGTGGGAATTTTTATTATTATTATTATTTTATTTCCATTCTACGTGACTTTACCGAAAGAACCAAGAAGAATCATGAGCATGTGACGTCACTCCACATGGAGCGCCCTCCCCCATAAATAATCATGAGCAGGTGACGTAACTATACATCAAACAACTCCCCTCATTAATATCACTGTGTAACAAAAAAATAGGTTCCTGGATAGTGTTATTTTCCAATTGCTTATGCCTCAAAAGTACAGAACATCTGTTTGTGCAATTTGTAAGGGCGCAGTGACACACGCATTAATGCAATGAATATCACGTCGTGGTCTGCTTTTTCGCTTGCAAATTTCAGATTTACTGCAATACACCCGTCCTTGGACGGGCAAAAGGCGAGTCTAACAATGGTTCCCTCTCAGTAACATCTGGCAGTTCACCAGTTCAAGCGAGCCTGACTGCTGATGAGACACTGAGAGACGAAGCCTGTTTCAGGGTGCTGCTTGTGTTGAGTTAATGTTGATGATGAGATGCACTCTCAGAAGCTTGTGCGGCTGAGTAGCACCACTCGCATTGTGTGCGTGGGGAAGTGGCGATGTGGAGGCTGTACAGCTCGGTCATCTTGTTCCTTGAGCTGCAGCAGCAGCTGTAGTTATGCGTTTGTCCACTAGAGGGCATCACGTGCCTTGTGGAGAACCTGCAGTGCCCCTACATCCTGTAGTATTTTGTTCAGTCATCTTCGCGCAGAATATATACACGTGTGCAATATGAGTTTAATGTGTGAAATTATTCACGTCAATTATGTTGCCATATTTAGATAGGTGGAAGATTGAGGCATCATGCCACGATTGAGCCATTTAATGTCTGTACGCTCTTCGTTAATAAAATATAAGTGTATGCTTGCAGTTTAAATTCTTCATCATCATCATCGGACATGTTTAATCCACTGCTCGATGGATACTGATTTAATTACCAGCTAATGCTCACGCACTTGTGTGGTGACGTGGAATGAGTCACTGGAGCGCGTGCCGCTGGGAGATGGGTAGACAATGGCATTAGGACTATCAGCCCGTTCTACCAGTTGCAGCTGTGGGCAAAGCATGAAGCCATCTGAAGGATCCAGAGGGGTGCAGGGCCGAGGGTGGAGCCTGGCCACGCTTTTCAGGATATAAGGCGAGCTCCAACTCACAGCCGGGGCAGCTGCGATCTGGAGTGGAATTCGTCGTGTTGTCGTAATTGCGATCGTCACCCTCTTCAGCTGTGGGTTTGGCAGCATGTTGGCTGTCCCGACCCGGTGTGTGGTTATCCCCTAAGGCTCTGAAGGTCGGAATAAAAGAGATAGAGTACCTCCTATTAGTGCCTGTGAACTAGAACACAACATTCGGTGTCAGGCGTGTTAACGAATTTTTTTGAATTATTTTAGGGTTGTTATGAATGTTTTTTTCTTCGAATCCTTGAGGGGGAAATAGACTATGCTGAAACACGTGAAGAGGAAGGCTCTCACCCGCATACCCTCGGGCAAGGAGGATTCCCGGGCAGGGCTGGCAACCGAGACCCCTTGTGGGGGGCCCCGGAGTGGTGATCCCGGCGGGGCAGCGAGCAAAGGTGCGACGGCTCTGCGCCGCCGCCGGCTGAAGGGGGGCTGCGGGCAATCGGCAAGCGCATCGTGGGGCGGCTTTCCACAGTGTCGACCCTGGTGGGGCAGCTGGGCAGGGAACAGCCGAAGGAAGGGGCTGTGGCTCAGGGGTGGCGAGCGGGCGACTCCACCATCACTGCCGACCGAGGGCAGGAATTGGGTCCCTTTAACCTGCCGCCGACAGCTCATCCGGGGGCACCTTCCCTAGCGCAGCGGCTGCCGCTTCTCAATTAATTTTCGGCTGCGGGGGGTGCTTGGGCGGCCTTCCAGCGGCGGTTCTCCACCACTTGCGAGCTCGCAGGGTGGTCCGATGCGGAGGCGCTACTTATTCTTCCCACCGCACTGGATGACAGCCTTGGCGGCGTTTTTTTTTTTTTACATTGGGGAGGTGGACAGAACGAAGCTGCGTCAAGCGTACTCCCAGTTGGCGGAAATTTTTGAACTGCCGTCCAACGCGGCAGACATTCGTAATACAGAGTTGGGGGGAGACAGAGACACCCCGTGCTTTCTGCAGCGCATTGCTGTCGCTGGCCAAGGATGCGTACCCAAAGATGGAGCGGGCAGGACTGGATTCTCTGGTGCTTGAGAAAATGTTGACGCTGGCTCAGGAAATTAACGTTTGTTTGCCGGCCACAGAGGAGGATGACCTGTCCTCGATTCAGGTAGCCCATTGCATCCAGGCCCACTATAACCTGCGACGACGTGCTGGGGTGACGGCAGGGGCTGGTTTTCCGGGAGAAAAGGGCAACCAGGCTCTCTGAGAGTCTCCCTGGGTGTGCGCGTCAGGTGGTTGGAGCCTGCGGAGGACATTCGGAGTGGGACGACGATGGGACAAGCGGCGGGGGGGGGGGGCCCCATTACCTCTTTCAGTTGTGGCCTACAGGGACACATCTCCAGGGGCTGCCGTGCTGATTTGGGGCCGCCTCCGCTCCTCTGGGTCCAAAGGTAGGTTGCAATAGGTCACACACCTGGCCGACACAGCTACCTCATGCATCCCATTGCAGTCAGTGTCAGGTGCACACGCCGTCGCCCCTCATAGGAATACGGGGTATGAAGGTGGTGCATGATGGTTGGCAATGGACCGCACTGGCACACTGTGTCATGGCAGCGGGATCATCCACAGTATGTGGATTTGTGCAGGCTGTTGAGGTGCGAATGCTCATAGATACGGGGGCATCCGCCACCATGGGTTCAGAGTTTATTTTTAGGACTCTGCCATAGATGTGGGTTGCCTGGGTCTGGTAGATAATTTGTTGCCGCTAATGGTGGGAGTTTAGGCATTGTGGGCTAAATCAAGGCATCTATACGGACTGGCGATATTTAAAGGACGGGCCTGGTGTTGGTTTCAAGTTCGTTAGCGGTGCCTTGTTTATTGTGGAAGGATTTTTGGAAGAGGATGCCCCTCTGGATTTTAATTGACCAGGGTTGTGTGGAGTTACCGTCGGGGCATCGGTTGAGATTTTTGGAGTCCCCCTACTGGATGGTGTATCGCTAACACTGTGGTTCAGGCCATGGTGTGTGAAACTGTTAGGGTTCCCCTGGGTGCACAGATGCTCATACCCTTGAGCTGCGGTCACGGCTCGACCAGAAAATCGCTGGGAGTGAGGTTCTTCTAACCCCTTCAAATAGAGCAGTTCGTGGGCAAATTTTTATAGGGCATCAGACCTAGTGTGGGGAGCGGTGGCGCAGCGGTTAACACACTAATGAACATGGCGACCAGGGTTCGATTGTCCAACACCAGTGACAATTATCTGAGCCGGTCCTGGGCCTCCCCTAGATTAACTCAACCTCGAATGAGTATCAATTACAATGTGTAAACAATGCCACTGGGGAGATAAAGGCGGCCAAGCATGGTGCTGGCCACACACCCCATTGTGTATCGTACCAGCCTTCATAGGTGCTGGCTACAGTAGGCTGTTGGCAATATATTGTATTTTAATTAACTATTTGGCACGTTGTTTACGTGACATACCTTACTGGCTGTCGGGTGGTGGAGGGTTGCGACGCATCTATACTTATGGGATCTAATCCTAAAACCTGTATTAACATTTTAAGCTGTGTTCAACCACCACACTACAGGTCTCAACAACACTCACTCACTGGTTCGCTCAATCACGATTATATTATTGCGTATGGAGGCAATAAAAGGTGTCAATTGAATACAGTGTACCAAAAAAAGTTTAACAGTTGTATTGCTATATTCTTGGTTCTTTCGGTAAAGTCACGTGGTTTTCACACCTGATGATTGTTGTGTTGCAGTCGAAACGTCGTGAATTTTATTGTTTTGTTAACGCCGACAATGGTATCTGCAGCGAAACGTCGAATATGAGATTGGAAATTTTGCTCTCTTAACATTTAGGCTATTGCTGAAGTGCCAAATCAATTGGCATGTTTTCCCAAGTGACGACTTGAAGTGATTGGCTCTGTCGGTTGGTGGAGGTTTATACTGAACATTGGCCTCTTACCTACCAAGAGTAATGACATTTATTTTCGGCACTTCTTGACTCGAGTGCTCACTCGCCACGTCATGGAGGCCGTGATGGCGTGGAGAAGGCCGTGGTAGTGGAAAGGATGCTGTGATAAACTCGCTCATCTTACACCAACTCACTCGCACATCAATGACTCGCGCAACCACAGACCCATTCACTCATCATACACTTGCTCACACTACCACTGACTCGCACACATCATACACTGGGAGTGTCATGCTGCCAGCTATGGCTGCAACTTTGGTCGTACATGTTATAGTATCGTAATACTATTGCATGTTCACCAGCTCACTCCTTGTTTAAAAAAAAATGTTGCTGTGAAGGTCTGGCTCTCAGATTAACTCTCCCAAATAACATATATTGGTAGTGTCCTGATATAGACCGCCTAGTGGGAAGGATGTTGAAGCTGCATCTGCAGAGCTTTTTGGAGGCCTCCCTAAAGGTGAAATAGTTTTAGTGGGTGATCTAAATTGGAATTTGCTAAACCCGCTGGCCGTGGCCACAAATTTTGCAGTTGAATTTAACCTGTTTAAATTAATAAATGTCCCCACAAGACCCAACCTAAAAAATCTGGTACAGTCATCTCTGCTTGACGTCCTGTTGACAAATGCCCCTCACAATTTCACACTGACTGGTGTTCTGGGTAAAAACCTTGGTGATCGCTCCATTTTTGGGGTGAGATCATCAGCCAGACCCGAAGCACTCGGGCATTTACTAATGATGTGCTTCACTCGGATATTGACAAGGTCTGTGATATCCCCAACCTAACTACGGCTTGGGAGACCTTCAGGTACACGTTTCTCCAAATTCTTAACAAACATGCTTCGTTGGTTAGATTTAAAACTAAAGGCAACCACCCACCATGGTTTGATCCTTTGATTACAAAGCTCATGAAAACTAGGGACAAGGCTTGGACATGTGCTCAGAAAAGTACTTTGGTCAATGACTGGCTAGAATACAGGATTTTAAGGAATAGATGCGTCAAAAAAATGCCTATTTTTCCTCCTGGAATCACATGGAAATGCCAGGATTTTCTGGAAAACAATCAAATGTATCGAAAAGGCATCCAATACAGATAATCTGCCCGTTGAGCTTAACGGAAATGGGGAATATTTTTCAGATCCCAAAAAAATAGTTGACAATTTTTTAACCTTCATTTTTCTGAAGCTGGTAATCTTTTTGATAATGTATTGGGAGTCACCCCTGCTCATGCAAATTCATACACCCCTGTCCAAATATTAAACGACTTTAGTTTCCAGCAAATCCACGAAAGTATTGTTCTGAAACAACTGTCCTACCTCAAAGGGTCTTCCTCTACCGGAGCAGATAGTATTCCCATCTTTGCTCTACTAACTGTTGGTCACCTAATATACAAACCTATAGCCCATATTTTCAACCTGTCCATCAAAGAAGCATCAGTTGCTCTAGAATGGAAACATTCCTATGTCCGTCCACTTCACAAAGAGGGCCCTAAAGGTGATCCAAATAACTACCGACCTATCTCAATTTTGTCCCCGTTCATGAAAATTTTTGAAAAATTATTGAACTACCAAATTATCAGTTTCCTGTCCACCAACAATCTACTACATCTAAAACAATCTGGGTTCTGAAAAAAATACAGCACCACATCTGCTCCATTAGACTCTCTGAATCACATTTACAGTAGCCTTGATACTAAGCAGTGATGTGCCTGTCTTTTTCTTGACCTGTCCAAAGCTTTTGATACAGTAGACCACAACACCCTGCTAAGTAAACTAAGTTGCCTCTGTTTTTCCGAAAACGCAGTAAAATGGGTACAAATTACCTCTTCTCTTACCCAAACTGTATTCACAGATGGTTGGAGGTCAATCGGCGTTAAGATAACAAAAGGGGTTCCACAGGGTTCCATCCTTGGCCCCCTTTTGTTCTCTCTTTATGTCAATGACTTGGGCACTGACCTGGATCATTCCAGGGTAAATCTTTTTGCAAATTACACGATACTAATTACTGCTGGCCGCTCTCCGGATGACTTGATTGCTAAGCTACAGGGTGATTTCAACAAACTACAACATCAGCTAGTTGCTCTTAAACTAGTCCTGAATACTTCCAAAACCAAGGTGCTATGCTTCTCACCTTGACTAAAGCTGGAAGTTATTTTCCCCAATTACAGTCCTTAAATAATTATCAAATAGAGCAAGTCAAGATCTATAAGTATCTTGGTCATCCTGGATTCAAAACTGAATTTTGAAGATCGCATTGATTATATTGGTAAAAAGACGAAAATATAAATTGGTTTTCTGTATCGACACAAGCCCTGCTTCTCCCCCAATGTTCCGTTTTGCATTGATAAAAGCTACCATACTGCATCTACTTGATTACTGTGACATCGTGTAAAAATCAGCCCCAAGTACTGAAGCTTGATTCCATCTATCACTCGGCCTTAAGATTTACATTGCACTGCCCATATAGGACTCACCACTGATCTCTCTACATTGGGTCAAACTTAACATCTCTTAATGTTCGACGGCTTGTGCAACAGATCTTATTTATTCACGATGTACTTACAAAAAAATTCCGCAGACTACCTACTGGATCTCGTCTCTGTTTCAAAGAACAAATTTGACCTCAGGTCTTCGCTCATTTACCAGCTTCACATTCCCTATTGCCGTACAAAAACTGGAGGAAGGGCCTTTGCTATTGATGCCCCCAGGTTCTGGAATGCTATTGCCAATAAACTGCAACTTGAATCGCTACCAATGAGATCTTCTCTCAACACTGCTCTAGAGGAGTTGTACACCCCTAGCTGCTACTGCTATTCATTAGCGTAAAATAAAATGTTTCGCTCCAGATGACTACTGCAAAGTATTATCTGTATTTTGATTTAGCGTGCTGATCTTAAAGGTGCATTGAAAAAATAGATACTCCGACTGATGCTTCTGTTGTGGAGTAACTCATTCAGCCAGCTGTGGCTCTAGGGTTTGGTGTTTCAAGTTATTCATGTAGTTTATTGTTAAAAATTCGGTCAGTCCCTATGATCACTGTTACATTGCAATTATAGCTTCATTTTTGGTTATTTCGAAAACGTTTTTTGGTTTGGACATGTTTGTAGTACGGAGTTAGAATGGTGGCCTTAATCTAAGTTTCTTGTTGTTTGACTTGCATCCCACTGGGATTTTTGCACACAGCGTTGGTGTACGGTGCTTTTTCAAGAATATTTTGCTGTTTTTTCCTGGATTTTCTGTTTGCACAGTCACTTTAAGATGTTTTCTTGTTCGTTTTTTCTTGTTTTTTGTTTGTTGCGGTTGCTCCCGATTTCAAGAGCCAAATGGCTCACAGGGCTATACCAAATAAATAAATAAACTGAAATGTATATCGTTAATACTGGTAGGAACCTCCTGGTGACACCAGCCCACAGGGGATCATTGTGACCGTCCGTCGTGCATACAAAAATGGGAGGGGCTGGGTGGGGAGGGGCTGGTCACCCCGTGGTGCCCTTATAAAACTCAACGTTTAACCAACTCACGCCGACTTGTGCCTGCCCTCATAGTCGGGCATATTTGCGGAATACACCACGCCGCCGTTGACCCTGGTCATTGACCGAGCAACCCAACGTTCCTACCAGCTCCCGCCGCTGCAATGTGTTTTGTTAAATTTGAATCACAGTTCCTATGATTACTGTTCTTACATTGTTCTTATAGCTTTATTTTGATTTCGAAAACATGGTTTAAGCCATGTTTCTTGTGGAAGTGCGGAGTTGGCCTGATAACTTAAATCTAAATTGTCTTATGGTTGTTATTCTTTGACTTGCATTACACTGAGATTTTTGCACACAGCGTTGTAATACCGTTTTCTTTTCTGGAAGATTTGCTGTTTTATCCAGGATGTTTCTGTTGCGTGTCGTCGCTTTTAAGATGTGCTCTATTCATATTGTTTGTGCTTGCACCCGACTCAAGAGCCGCATGGCTCACAGGGATATACCAATAATAAATGAAACTTGAAACGAGCCCTGTGCTCATACGACTGGAATCATGACCCCGTTGTTCCCCACTGCCACGCCCGCACGTCCGCGTGTCTGCCCTGGGCCACATTCGCGCCTCTGACTCGACCATCATTTCTAGCGTCACGCTCACCAACAGGGACACTCACTGATGTTCCTCCATTTACGAAAGCGATGCTTTCTTTATAAAACGCGCGAAAAACTAAATATCAAATGAATTTTCCCATTAATTTAATGCAAAAAAAAATCGGGATGCGTTTCGGACATATCAACTCCACTCCTTATCTAAAAATATACACATCATTTTTCACAATGCAAAAGTACCCGTAAGGAATTTTTTTACCTTTGCAGGGAATTCACCAAAAGATTTGCATGTTGAATTGACTGGAGGTGATGTGGAGGCTTTGCTGTTGCCCTGCAGGGACACCGTGACGCTGTAGTGGACGGGTGATGCAGCCTCCACGGTGCTTCTCGTTTGATCTGGTGCGTGCCGTATGGAATTTCGTTCACGCGGAAATTCGATTTTGTTCATCTAAAGGTGTCCATAATTTGTCAATTGCATGAACGTGACATTTTGTAAAATCGAACGTTCGTAAATAGATACATGAAGCAGGCCACTGTTGTATATGCCCCCCTTTCCATCTTAATATTAACAAGTAATTTTTCGATACATATAGAAACATATTTCTATTGTTATTATTTTAACCATGAATAAAAACACCAAACCAGGCCTCGGCATGGCATGTGGAGGTCATATTTACCTTGACCCACTAACACGATTTTGACGTTCAGAGCCCTCCCAGGGTCAGAGGGAGCAGATAGAGCGCAGAGCCCAGCGGGTTGCAAGGGGCTGACGTAAACACAAAGCCAGGGTCACTGGGAGGTTGCGTTAGCCTAGATCTAGTTAAGTCAAAAAAGCTAATTGGTTCTGCATTACTATTAAAGTAACTTAAAATCGGAATTTAACGACAGGGTAGGCTAAAGTTATTTATCTTCACACCCACTTCAATTGAACCCTGCCACAAGCTATAGCAATGTAACCATCACCCGTCTATTAATTAATATGAAATGTATTTACATTTTAATAATTTCTATACGACTTGACCCGAAGCCTATAACAATCAGTTTTCATAAGTCAACATGAATGCTCTAATCCACCCATACGCAAATAATAAGCAGGGTTAAAGCAAGAGTAGAGAGGAAAAGAAATGCAAGCGCACAGCAAAACTGCAACGTAAGCAAAGGGCGATGTTAAACCCAAGGTCGGAGAGAAAGGGAGATCCTGGCCGTCTTTGTATCCCCGCAGCGCGGGGTAGGAGTGTGTATACGCTCGAGGAAACACGAGCCAAACACCACAACGGGAAGCCGACACAGACATTGGATTAATACAGAATCATAACTTTGGAACTCTGATGAAATGAAATGTTAACTTAACTTTTTAACCATTTCTTTGTGCGTCGGTGAAAGTCGGAGGGAATATCGCCCCTCCCTCCAGGTTGTGCACCCAGACAGAGGCGCCTTCGAGACAATTTATAACATTTGATTGTTTTACTTGTGGGTTTTATGGTAGGAGTATGACAACGGAATATACCGTGGGTGATGCACACAATGACACACTGACACACGTACAGACACACACACACGGACGCAGATACATACGGACAAATCCTGACACAGCAAAAATCGAAAGAAACTCCGCCTTGTGGGCAGGATCCGAGTGAAGGGATTTTTGTGCATAAAAAGAGGATCCTGAGCATTGAAACCTCAGTTCGACCGGAGGGGGTCGGCTCACCAGAGTTCGACCGGGGGGGGGGGGGGGGGAGGGGTCGGCTCACCAGAGTTCGACCGGAGGGGGGTAGACTCTCGGGAGACGGTTCGACTCGGAGGAGCAACTCGGAAGAGTTCGACCAGGGGGGTCGGAACTCGGGGAGTACGACTCGGAGGAGGTCGGAACGCGAGAGTTCGACCAGTGGGCCGGCTCAGGAGCAGTTCAAATCGGGAACGAGAGCAACAGGTCGCGAGCCGGCGAGCTGCAGAGCAGGGGGCGGCGAACAGAGGCCAAAGTGGCCCCGTCGCTACCCACTGACGTTGGCAAGACTCGCAAGGTAGTGAGGCGCCACCGAGTGGGATTTTAAAAGAGCTGAAAAAAAGAGTATTGTTGAAAGTTTATTCTACATTGAGTCCAGCTGCAGAGCGACCGACGCACTAAGCAAGAGCTTCTGCAAACCAGAGCAAGAGCACGTGCGACTTGAGTCATCCAGAAGTGGAGAAAAACCTGCTTTCAGCAAACCAGCAACGAGCACCTTCGAGTTCTCCACCCAGAGAGAGGGAGCGTGCCGATGCAGCTCATCCAGCAGCGGAGAGAAACTGCTGTCGGCAAACCAGCACGAGCGTGATCGCGCAGCTCATCCAGCAGTGGAGAGAGGTGGCCACTGAGCAGCACTGAGAGCGATCAAGCAACTCTCCCCCGTGGACAGAGGCTGGCTGCTGTGTGGAGAAGGGAACGCCGATACGTATGATGCACAACCCCCACTCACCCTGACCGCTCTAAAGGGAGCGAGTATCCCTTTCACAAGGGACCCGTCGACGTGTATTAACGCGAGAAGACCAACCACACTCACATTACCCTATAAAGAGAACTCCACGATACGATGATGCGCTATGCCCCACTACACGACCAATCTGACGTTCGCTGGACCTAAAGACTCAACTCCAAACAATGACTACTCCACACAATTCATGACACACAAACACACTCAAGTCCGTGAACCATCTGGCCGTGGAAGCATCGATAGTGTGATAAGTCCGTCGTTTATAAGTATATTCGTAATTTTCCTCTTTAATATTTTGTTTTGGACTGTACTTCTAATCGCATAAGTTACCAACCGATCCATCAATACGAATTAACCCTTGGCACCTTCGCCACGGAGCTACGCTCCCGGGGAGGAATCGTGCTAAACCGATTTTCTGATTATACAATCTTATTCACGAATTAATTAATCTCCCGTGAGATAACACGTTCTGCCGCATACCCTCACACTAAGCCATTTCGGTAATCTTATATTCTGTCCGGTGGATCTGTTACATTCATGCCTTTGGAAATAACTGTTTGATTGTCTTTTTATATGAATACCGTTGCATGTGAATCAATCGCCGTGATAACATGCTGACCATTTCAAGCATAATAATCGTTCATATTATAATGTATAAGCTTTTGTGTAGCATAGCATTGGCATGTTCTGACTCTCTCTCTAACTAACGGCAATCGCTTTATGCGGGGTCCATGTGTTATCAAAGTGAAATCGTACAGTCGTTGATTCTGTATTGATACCGTGTGGATACCGTGTTGAAGTTCCGAGATTGAGAGTTTGCATACATATTATAGTTAAGGTTTAATTAGAAAATAAATTGATCAATACAGAAGTGGTCGTGTGATTCTTTCCTGAAATTTTTGCATAAGATCTGTATCCTGCGATCAGATATGAACTCGGGAACCTAAACTATAAACACACCAATCCACACTCATTAAACTTTAAAACGAATGATATGAACTTGGGACCTAAAATATGAACAGAGTGTTAAAGCGAGAATCATTGTATTATGCTGATCAATAATACAAAGTTAGACAACGAGGCCGAATTGACACTAGCGTAACTGCACACGATTGATTGCGTTATCTTGATTGATAACCCCACCTTGTCAACGAGGCGGGGCCTGATTATCATAAAGGCTATCATTAACACAACCACACCCACTCGTATAAATTAATACGATTACCTCTCTAATTAGCATAGTTATACGCATAATTACACGAATTAACATAATTTTGGATTCATTATGCAAATTTCGAATTTCATTTAATTTTCATTACTTTTCATCAATTTTCACACACCCACATATACAACACCCACTCACTCAAGACTTCACTCACCCACCCACTCACCTATTCACTCCCCCACTCACAAACCCACCCATCCACCCACCCACTCTCTAACTCACACACTCACCCGTCCGCTCACCCAGCTACTTACCTACTCACCCACCTACCCAACCACCCATGACTCAATCACACACCTACCCACTCAATAAACTAAAACTGAACTATTTTTCATCGTACTAGCTAAGGTCCACAGAGATATATAGATCTTTTTCAAAAGCGACCTTGTTACAAATGACAGGAAAACAAAGTGGTTTATCACATATACAGTGAGGGAAAAAAGTATTTGATCCCCTGCTGATTTTGTACGTTTTCCCACTGACAAAAAAATGATCAGTCTATAATTTTAATGGTAGGTTTATTTGAACAGTGAGAGACAGAATAACAACAATGGGTGGCATGGTGAGTGGGTTCGTGTGTGAATGGCTCGGTGGTTGAGTTTGTGGGTGGTTGAGTAAGTGGCTGGTTGAGTTAGTGAGTGGTTAAGTTAGTGGGTAGGTGTTTGAGTGGGTGAGAGAGTCCAAGAGCGTAGCGCCATGGTGACGAGATACTATCTCGCCTGGTATCCAGGAGCTTCTAGGTTCAATCCCTACCTTGTTGCGTCTCTATTTCCCTAAACATTTAGAAACATGCATTTAGAGGAGTTGGCTGCTATAAATGTATCCGTGATACGCCACATTGTTGAGCTATCATTTGTGGTAACGGTTGTTTTGAAAACGAGCTATATAGCTCAGTGTGCCTTACCTGGTAAAATAAACATAATTTACATTTAGTTTAGTGTGTAGGTGAGTGGGAGGTGGGTGAGTGAAATAGTGGGTTAGAGATATAGTAGTAGGTGGCTTGCTGAGTGGGTGAGTGGCTCGGTGGTTGAGTTAGTGGGTGGTCGAGTTAGTGGGTGGTTGAGGTAGTGGATGGCTGAGGTAGTGGATGGCTGAGGTAGTGGGTGGCTGAGTTAGTGGGTGGTTTAATTAATAGGTGATTTATTTTGTGAGTGGTTGAATTATTGGGTGGTTGACTAATGGGTGAGTGGGTGAATAATTCCGTGGTATTGGGTGAGTAGATGAGTGGGTGGGCGGTTGGGTGAGTGGGTGGGTTAGAAATTGAGTGGGTTGCATGGTAAGTGGGTGGGTAAGTAGGTGAGTGGCTGAGGGAGTGGGCAGCTGGTTGGGTGAGTGAGTGGGTTAGAAATTGAGTGGGTGGGTTAGAAATTGAGTGGGTGGCAGGGTCAGTTAATGTGTAAGTACTGGGTGAGAAGGTGAGCGGCTCATTGAGTAAGTGAGTGGATGGGTGAGTAGGTGAGTGGATGGATGAGGGAGTGAGTGGGTGGGTGGGTAGGTGAAGAAGGGCCCATATATCTACTGAGAATTTCATCATCGACTGCGGCTGGGGTTGGCATCGTCCCCGACTCCTGATGTCGAGGGTAAATGGGAGAGGTTTAGGACTGTGACTCATGCAGCTGCAATGGCTGCTTTGGGTACGCGGTCCAGACCTCCCCAGAGACCCTGGCTGACAGAGGAGGTGTTCAGGATATTTGAGAAAAGCGACAGGCCCACTGTCATCGGCTACAGAATCCCACGTCAGAGAATGAGGAGGCTTACCGCAACCTTCGCTCGGAGGTTCGGAGAGCCGTGAGGCGCTGCAAGGATGGATGGTGGTCGCGGGTTGCTGAGGAAATGGAGTCTGCCTCAGTGGCCCACGATCACAAATCTCTATTTAACTCCATCAAAAAAGTTACCTGCAGTGCCACACCTATTACCATCATTAGGGGAAAAAACGGTGATCCAATCTCCGACCCCCCGGTGAAACAGGTTTGCAGATTTGCTGAGCATTTCTGTGAGGTCCTGGGGGAGGGAAAATTCCTCAGCCAGGAAAACATCGTGGCACAAAGTGAGGATGATCCTGCTGAGGCTGCGGTGCCTCAAATATTGGAAGAAGTCACCGCCTGTGAGTGGCAGGCTGAAGTGCCATCTGTTGAGGAAGTACTGAAGGCAATCCGGAGTCTGAGACCAGGAAAGGCAACGGGCAAAGATGATCTCCCAAGCGAACTGCTGAGGGAGGGTGGCGTTGGTGCACAGACTGCCCTATATGACATCATAACAACAGTCAGGACCACTTGACGGGTTACGCAGGATTGGAAGGATGCCCTGGTCGTCCCCCTCTTTAAGAAGGGAGACCGCACAGACTGTGACAACTACAGGGGCATCTCACTCCTCAGTGTGCCGGGAAAGGACCTGGCAAGGATTATTCAACATCGCCTTGCCAGGCACGCTGAGGAGAGGCTTGCGGAGCCCCAATGCGGTTTCAGGAAAGGGCGGTCCTGCACAGATGCCATATTTTCTGTCCGTCTGCTACAGCAGAGGTGTAGGGAATTCCAGCAAGACCTACATCTCTGCTTTATTGACCTGGTCAAGGCCTATGATACCATCATTAGGCCTGGGCTATGGTTTGTTCTTCGTGCTTTTGGAGTACCTGACCCTTTGCTCACGATCATTAAGGACCTTCATGATGGTGAGCGGGCCCGGGTAAAACTACGTGGCCGGGAGTCCGAGCCATTCCCTGTATACCTTGGGGTGCAACAGGGATGTCCTCTGGCTCCCAAATTATTTAACATCTATTTTGACCACGTAGTTCATGACGCCTTCAATAGCTGTACCGGGGGAATCTCCATATGGTACAGATATAATGGGAGGCTGATCGATGCCCGGGTGCGGTCAAGGGATGGCTCCCTATTGCTCAACCACGTTATGTATGCCGATTATTTGGTAATAGCTGCTCATTCAGAGGAGGAGTTGGAGATGCTGCTGCTGAGGCTGGAGCGTGCCTCTTAGCGATGGGGCCTTACCATCAGCCCCACCAAAACTAAGCACCTACCTGGGTATTTTGTACCATGGGACACTCCAACCCCACAACTCCCAATCGGTGATGGGGCAGTTGTGGAGAGAGTGGAGAGTTTCCCATATCTGGGCAGTGTGCTCATGACTGGCTCCAGTTTAACAGCAGAGGTCTCACTCCGAATCAGTCGTGCGGCAATATATTTTCATCGGTTGCGTAACGCTGTGTGGAAGCTACCTGGTCTGTCACGCCACACGAAGCTTCGGGTCTTCTCGGCCACGGTCATTCCCTCCCTTCTCTACGCTTGCGAAACGTGGACCCCCCTAATGGAACATCTTCGCCGGTTAGAAACATTTAGACAGGCCTGCCTACGATCCATCCTGGGTTTAACCAGACTGGATTGTGTGAGGAGCTCACAAATCCTTGAAAGATCTGGGCAAGGTCCCATCGGTGAGCTCCTCCGTCAGGCAAGGCTGCGATGGCTGGGTCATGTAGCCCGCATGCCCAGCCACCACTGCCGAAACAGCTTTTGTTCGGCCGGATCGAGGGGGCTAAATGGGCGCCGCACGGGCTAGAGTAGAGATGGAGTGATGTGGTACAGGAGGACGTGGAGCTGAGTGGACTTGCCGATGACTGGTACCAGCGGTGTCAAAATCGGCCTCTGTGGAGGAGGCTCGTGAAGGACGCTACTGGGCAGTTCGAGGTAGTTGCCCTCCAACAACAACGGAGGGCAGAGGAGCGACGCTCACAACAACGAGCGGAGCGCCGGGTGGCTAGGGCACAGCAGGTTGGCACAGTAGGGGGCACAGGTGGTGCATCAGCCAGTCATCTCAGTCATCTCAGTCAGTCGACCCGTGGCACCTGGGTCTGCCCCGTGACCTCCTGCCAGCGGGCGTTCGACACTAAACGTGGCCTCGAGGTGCACATGGCCTGGCACAAGCGTCGTGGTGACGTCACCGCCACTTAGGGGCGAATGGCGGTTGTTATATATCTACTATAATCACCCAGGAATGTATGTCCTTAACGTTCGTGACGTCACTCCACATCGACCAGCCCCCCTCATTAATATTCATGAGAAGGTGACGTCCTCCAAATGGACACACCCCCACCCCTCATTCATAATCATGAGCGGGTGACGTCACTCCAGATGGAGTACTCCCCCCCTCACCAATAATCATGAACAAGTGACGTCACTCCACATCGAACAGCCCCCTTCAATAATCATGAACAGGTTACGTCCTCCACATGGACCCCCCCCTCCCTCATTAAGAATTATGAGCATTTCGATTTAAAGCTTTCGTGACTGCAGAGATTCATCTTCTTGGTTCTTTCGGTAAAGTCACGTAGAATGGAAATAAAATAACAAAAATAATTAATAAATAAATTCTCACGACGTTTCGGCCACATCACAAGTAGCCTTCCTCAGGTGAAGAAACAGAACTGTCGGGAAGACAGCGCTTCAGTGCCAGGCTTGGCAGCGTCTTTTAAGCTGGGTGGGAGAAGCAGAGCGCCTTGACAAAGGAGTTTACATATCAACAGTAGCTGTGTTAATGTGTTGTATTAGCAGGATGTTAAAGTCATAAAATTAGCATGTAACTGGGGGATTAGCATGATGTTAGTATGAGGGATTAGCACCACGGAGAGTGACGAGCTTTGTTCAGACTGACGAGTCCATCTATGTTCGGAACGGAGGAGGAGGAGTTAATGTGTTGGATTACCAGGATGTTAAAGTCAGAAATTGGATTAGCAGGATGTTAAAGTCAGAAATTAGCATGAAACTGGGGGATTAGCATGCTAATTTCTGACTTTAACATCCATGCTAATCCCCCAGTTACATGCTATTTTCTGACTTTAACATTCTGCTAATCCAACACATTAACACAGCTACTGTTGATATGTAAACTCCTTTGTCAAGGTGCTCTGCTTCTCTCACCCAGCTTAAAAGACGCTGCCAAGCCTGGCAGTGTTCACTGAAGTGCTGTCTTCCTCCCGACAGTTCTGTTTCTTCACCTGAGGAAGGCTACTTGTGTTGTGGCCGAAACTTCGTGGGAATTTTTATTATTATTATTATTTTATTTCCATTCTACGTGACTTTACCGAAAGAACCAAGAAGAATCATGAGCATGTGACGTCACTCCACATGGAGCGCCCTCCCCCATAAATAATCATGAGCAGGTGACGTAACTATACATCAAACAACTCCCCTCATTAATATCACTGTGTAACAAAAAAATAGGTTCCTGGATAGTGTTATTTTCCAATTGCTTATGCCTCAAAAGTACAGAACATCTGTTTGTGCAATTTGTAAGGGCGCAGTGACACACGCATTAATGCAATGAATATCACGTCGTGGTCTGCTTTTTCGCTTGCAAATTTCAGATTTACTGCAATACACCCGTCCTTGGACGGGCAAAAGGCGAGTCTAACAATGGTTCCCTCTCAGTAACATCTGGCAGTTCACCAGTTCAAGCGAGCCTGACTGCTGATGAGACACTGAGAGACGAAGCCTGTTTCAGGGTGCTGCTTGTGTTGAGTTAATGTTGATGATGAGATGCACTCTCAGAAGCTTGTGCGGCTGAGTAGCACCACTCGCATTGTGTGCGTGGGGAAGTGGCGATGTGGAGGCTGTACAGCTCGGTCATCTTGTTCCTTGAGCTGCAGCAGCAGCTGTAGTTATGCGTTTGTCCACTAGAGGGCATCACGTGCCTTGTGGAGAACCTGCAGTGCCCCTACATCCTGTAGTATTTTGTTCAGTCATCTTCGCGCAGAATATATACACGTGTGCAATATGAGTTTAATGTGTGAAATTATTCACGTCAATTATGTTGCCATATTTAGATAGGTGGAAGATTGAGGCATCATGCCACGATTGAGCCATTTAATGTCTGTACGCTCTTCGTTAATAAAATATAAGTGTATGCTTGCAGTTTAAATTCTTCATCATCATCATCGGACATGTTTAATCCACTGCTCGATGGATACTGATTTAATTACCAGCTAATGCTCACGCACTTGTGTGGTGACGTGGAATGAGTCACTGGAGCGCGTGCCGCTGGGAGATGGGTAGACAATGGCATTAGGACTATCAGCCCGTTCTACCAGTTGCAGCTGTGGGCAAAGCATGAAGCCATCTGAAGGATCCAGAGGGGTGCAGGGCCGAGGGTGGAGCCTGGCCACGCTTTTCAGGATATAAGGCGAGCTCCAACTCACAGCCGGGGCAGCTGCGATCTGGAGTGGAATTCGTCGTGTTGTCGTAATTGCGATCGTCACCCTCTTCAGCTGTGGGTTTGGCAGCATGTTGGCTGTCCCGACCCGGTGTGTGGTTATCCCCTAAGGCTCTGAAGGTCGGAATAAAAGAGATAGAGTACCTCCTATTAGTGCCTGTGAACTAGAACACAACATTCGGTGTCAGGCGTGTTAACGAATTTTTTTGAATTATTTTAGGGTTGTTATGAATGTTTTTTTCTTCGAATCCTTGAGGGGGAAATAGACTATGCTGAAACACGTGAAGAGGAAGGCTCTCACCCGCATACCCTCGGGCAAGGAGGATTCCCGGGCAGGGCTGGCAACCGGGACCCCTTGTGGGGGGCCCCGGAGTGGTGATCCCGGCGGGGCAGCGAGCAAAGGTGCGACGGCTCTGCGCCGCCGCCGGCTGAAGGGGGGCTGCGGGCAATCGGCAAGCGCATCGTGGGGCGGCTTTCCACAGTGTCGACCCTGGTGGGGCAGCTGGGCAGGGAACAGCCGAAGGAAGGGGCTGTGGCTCAGGGGTGGCGAGCGGGCGACTCCACCATCACTGCCGACCGAGGGCAGGAATTGGGTCCCTTTAACCTGCCGCCGACAGCTCATCCGGGGGCACCTTCCCTAGCGCAGCGGCTGCCGCTTCTCAATTAATTTTCGGCTGCGGGGGGTGCTTGGGCGGCCTTCCAGCGGCGGTTCTCCACCACTTGCGAGCTCGCAGGGTGGTCCGATGCGGAGGCGCTACTTATTCTTCCCACCGCACTGGATGACAGCCTTGGCGGCGTTTTTTTTACATTCCGGAGGTGGACAGAACGAAGCTGCGTCAAGCGTACTCCCAGTTGGCGGCAATTTTTGAACTGCCGTCCAACGCGGCAGACATTCGTAATACAGAGTTGGGGGGAGACGGAGACACCCCGCGCTTTCTGCAGCGCATTGCTGTTGCTGGCCAAGGATGCGTACCCAAAGATGGAGCGGGCAGGACTGGATTCTCTGGTGCTTGAGAAAATGTTGACGCTGGCTCAGGAAATTAACGTTTGTTTGCCGGCCACAGAGGAGGATGACCTGTACTCGATTCAGGTAGCCCATTGCATCCAGGCCCACTATAACCTGCGACGACGTGCTGGGGTGACGGCAGGGGCTGGTTTTCCGGGAGAAAAGGGCAACCAGGCTCTCTGAGAGTCTCCCTGGGTGTGCGCGTCAGGTGGTTGGAGCCTACGGAGGACATTTGGAGTGGGACGACGATGGGACAAGCGGCGGGGGGGGGCCCCATTACCTCTTTCAGTTGTGGCCTACCGGGACACATCTCCAGGGGCTGCCGGGCTGATTTGGGGCCGCCTCCGCTCCTCTGGGTCCAAAGGCAGGTTGCAATAGGTCACACACCCGGCCGACACAGCCACCTCATGCATCCCATTGCAGTCAGTGTCAGGTGCACACGCCGTCGCCCCTCATAGGAATACGGGGTATGAAGGTGGTGCATGATGGTTGGCAATGGACCGCACTGGCACACTGTGTCATGGCAGCGGGATCATCCACAGTATGTGGATTTGTGCAGGCTGTTGAGGTGCGAATGCTCATAGATACGGGGCATCCGCCACCATGGGTTCAGAGTTTATTTTTAGGACTCTGCCATAGATGTGGGTTGCCTGGGTCTGGTAGATAATCTGTTGCCGCTAATGGTGGGAGTTTAGGCATTGTGGGCTAAATCAAGGCATCTATACGGACTGGTGATATTGAAAGGACGGGCCTGGTGTTGGTTTCAAGTTCGTTAGCGGTGCCTTGTTTATTGTGGAAGGATTTTTGGAAGAGGATGCCCCTCTGGATTTTAATTGACCAGGGTTGTGTGGAGTTACCGTCGGGGCATCGGTTGAGATTTTTGGAGTCCCCTACTGGATGGTGTATCGCTAACACTGTGGTTCAGGCCATGGTGTGTGAAACTGTTAGGGTTCCCCTGGGTGCACAGATGCTCATACCCTTGAGCTGCGGTAACGGCTCGACCAGAAAATCGCTGGGAGTGAGGTTCTTCTAACCCCTTCAAATAGAGCAGTTCGTGGGCAAATTTTTATAGGGCATCAGACCTAGTGTGGGGAGCGGTGGCGCAGCGGTTAACACACTAATGAACATGGCGACCAGGGTTCGATTGTCCAACACCAGTGACAATTATCTGAGCCGGTCCTGGGCCTCCCCTAGATTAACTCAACCTCGAATGAGTATCAATTACAATGTGTAAACAACGCCACTGGGAAGATAAAGGCGGCCAAGCATGGTGCTGGCCACACACCCCATTGTGTATCGTACCAGCCTTCATAGGTGCTGGCTACAGTAGGCTGTTGGCAATATATTGTATTTTAATTAACTATTTGGCACGTTGTTTACGTGACATACCTTACTGGCTGTCGGGTGGTGGAGGGTTGCGACGCATCTATACTTATGGGATCTAATCCTAAAACCTGTATTAACATTTTAAGCTGTGTTCAACCACCACACTACAGGTCTCAACAACACTCACTCACTGGTTCGCTCAATCACGATTATATTATTGCGTATGGAGGCAATAAAAGGTGTCAATTGAATACAGTGCACCAAAAAAAGTTTAACAGTTGTATTGCTATATTCTTGGTTCTTTTGGTAAAGTCACGTGGTTTTCACACCTGATGATTGTTGTGTTGCAGTCGAAACGTCGTGAATTTTATTGTTCTGTTAACGCCGACAATGGTATCTGCAGCGAAACGTCGAATATGAGATTGGAAATTTTGCTCTCTTAACATTTCGGCTATTGCTGAAGTGCCAAATCAATTGGCATGTTTTCCCAAGTGACGACTTGAAGTGATTGGCTCTGTCGGTTGGTGGAGGGTTATACTGAACATTGGCCTCTTACCTACCAAGAGTATAATGACATTTATTTTCGGCACTTCTTGACTCGAGTGCTCGCTCGCCACGTCATGGAGGCCGTGATGGCGTGGAGAAGGCCGTGGTAGCGGAAAGGATGCCGTGATAAACTCGCTCATCTTACACCGACTCACTCGCACATCAATGACTCGCGCAACCACAGACCCATTCACTCATCATACACTCGCTCACACTACCACTGACTCGCACACATCATACACTGGGAGTGTCATGCTGCCAGCTATGGCTGCAACTTTGGTCGTACATGTTATAGTATCGTAATACTATTGCATGTTCACCAGCTCACTCCTTGTTTAAAAAATGTTGCTGTGAAGGTCTGGCTCTCAGATTAACTCTCCCAAATGACATATATTGGTAGTGTCCTGATATAGACCGCCTAGTGGGAAGGATGTTGAAGCTGCATCTGCAGAGCTTTTTGGAGGCCTCCCTAAAGGTGAAATAGTTTTAGTGGGTGATCTAAATTGGAATTTGCTAAACCCGCTGGCCGTGGCCACAAATTTTGCAGATGAATTTAACCTGTTTAAATTAATAAATGTCCCCACAAGACCCAACCTAAAAAATCTGGTACAGTCATCTCTGCTTGACGTCCTATTGACAAATGCCCCTCACAATTTCACACTGACTGGTGTTCTGGGTAAAAACCTTAGTGATCGCTCCATTTTTGGGGTGAGATCATCAGCCAGACCCGAAGCACTCGGACACTTCAGCACTCGGGCATTTACTAATGATGTGCTTCACTCGGATATTGACAAGGTCTGTGATATCCCCAACCTAACTACGGCTTGGGAGACCTTCAGGTACACGTTTCTCCAAATTCTTAACAAACATGCTTCGTTGGTTAGATTTAAAACTAAAGGCAACCACCCACCATGGTTTGATCCTTTGATTACAAAGCTCATGAAAACTAGGGACAAGGCTTGGACATGTGCTCAGAAAAGTACTTTGGTCAATGACTGGCTAGAATACAGGATTTTAAGGAATAGATGCGTCGAAAAAATGCCTATTTTTCCTCCTGGAATCACATGGAAATGCCAGGATTTTCTGGAAAACAATCAAATGTATCGAAAAGGCATCCAATACAGATAATCTGCCCGTTGAGCTTAACGGAAATGGGGAATATTTTTCAGATCCCAAAAAAATAGTTGACAATTTTTTAACCTTCATTTTTCTGAAGCTGGTAATCTTTTTGACAATGTATTGGGAGTCACCCCTGCTCATGCAAATTCATACACCCCTGTCCAAATATTAAACGACTTTAGTTTCCAGCAAATCCACGAAAGTATTGTTCTGAAACAACTGTCCTACCTCAAAGGGTCTTCCTCTACCGGAGCAGATAGTATTCCCATCTTTGCTCTACTAACTGTTGGTCACCTAATATACACACCTATAGCCCATATTTTCAACCTGTCCATCATATAAGCATCAGTTGCTCTAGAATGGAAACATTCCTATGTCCGTCCACTTCACAAAGAGGGCCCTAAAGGTGATCCAAATAACTACCGACCTATCTCAATTTTGTCCCCGTTCATGAAAATGTTTTAAAAATTATTGAACTACCAAATTATCAGTTTCCTGTCCACCAACAATCTACTACATCTAAAACAATCTGGGTTCTGAAAAAAATACAGCACCACATCTGCTCCATTAGACTCTCTGAATCACATTTACAGTAGCCTTGATACTAAGCAGTAATGTGCCTGTCTTTTTCTTGACCTGTCCAAAGCTTTTGATACAGTAGACCACAACACCCTGCTAAGTAAACTAAGTTGCCTCTGTTTTTCCGAAAACGCAGTAAAATGGGTACAAATTACCTCTTCTCTTACCC
The DNA here is from genome assembly GCF_048934315.1 of Petromyzon marinus. Classification (NCBI taxonomy): domain Eukaryota; kingdom Metazoa; phylum Chordata; class Hyperoartia; order Petromyzontiformes; family Petromyzontidae; genus Petromyzon; species Petromyzon marinus. The sequence continues at coordinate 85,405 of NW_027423693.1, read as the reverse complement.
AAACTGTATTCACAGATGGTTGGAGGTCAATCGGCGTTAAGATAACAAAAGGGGTTCCACAGGGTTCCATCCTTGGCCCCCTTTTGTTCTCTCTTTATGTCAATGACTTGGGCACTGACCTGGATCATTCCAGGGTAAATCTTTTTGCAAATTACACGATACTAATTACTGCTGGCCGCTCTCCGGATGACTTGATTGCTAAGCTACAGGGTGATTTCAACAAACTACAACATCAGCTAGTTGCTCTTAAACTAGTCCTGAATACTTCCAAAACCAAGGTGCTATGCTTCTCACCTTGACTAAAGCTGGAAGTTATTTTTCCCCAATTACAGTCCTTAAATAATTATCAAATAGAGCAAGTCAAGATCTATAAGTATCTTGGTCATCCTGGATTCAAAACTGAATTTTGAAGATCGCATTGATTATATTGGTAAAAAGACGAAAATATAAATTGGTTTTCTGTATCGACACAAGCCCTGCTTCTCCCCCAATGTTCCGTTTTGCATTGATAAAAGCTACCATACTGCATCTACTTGATTACTGTGACATCGTGTAAAAATCAGCCCCAAGTACTGAAGCTTGATTCCATCTATCACTCGGCCTTAAGATTTACATTGCACTGCCCATATAGGACTCACCACTGATCTCTCTACATTGGGTCAAACTTAACATCTCTTAATGTTCGACGGCTTGTGCAACAGATCTTATTTATTCACGATGTACTTACAAAAAATTCCGCAGACTACCTACTGGATCTCGTCTCTGTTTCAAAGAACAAATTTGACCTCAGGTCTTCGCTCATTTACCAGCTTCACATTCCCTATTGCCGTACAAAAACTGGAGGAAGGGCCTTTGCTATTGATGCCCCCAGGTTCTGGAATGCTATTGCCAATAAACTGCAACTTGAATCGCTACCAATGAGATCTTCTCTCAACACTGCTCTAGAGGAGTTGTACACCCCTAGCTGCTACTGCTATTCATTAGCGTAACATAAAATGTTTCGCTCCAGATGACTACTGCAAAGTATTATCTGTATTTTGATTTAGCGTGCTGATTTTAAAGGTGCATTGAAAAAATAGATACTCCGACTGATGCTTCTATTGTGGAGTAACTCATTCAGCCAGCTGTGGCTCTAGGGTTTGGTGTTTCAAGTTATTCATGTAGTTTATTGTTAAAAATTCGGTCAGTCCCTATGATCACTGTTACATTGCAATTATGGCTTCATTTTTGGTTATTTCGAAAACGTTTTTTGGTTTGGACATGTTTGTAGTACGGAGTTAGAATGGTGGCCTTAATCTAAGTTTTCTTGTTGTTGTTTGACTTGCATCCCACTGGGATTTTTGCACACAGCATTGGTGTACGGTGCTTTTTCAAGAATATTTTGCTGTTTTTTCCTGGATTTTCTGTTTGCACAGTCACTTTAAGATGTTTTCTTGTTCGTTTTTTCTTGTTTTGTTTGTTGCGGTTGCTCCCGATTTCAAGAGCCAAATGGCTCACAGGGCTATACCAAATAAATAAATAAACTGAAATGTATATCGTTAATACTGGTAGGAACCTCCTGGTGACACCAGCCCACAGGGGATCATTGTGACCGTCCGTCGTGCATACAAAAATGGGAGGGGCTGGGTGGGGAGGGGCTGGTCACCCCGTGGTGCCCTTATAAAACTCAACGTTTAACCTACTCACGCCGACTTGTGCCTGCCCTCATAGTCGGGCATATTTGTGGAATACACCACGCCGCCGTTGACCCTGGTCATTGACCGAGCAACCCAACGTTCCTACCAGCTCCCTCCGCTGCAATGTGTTTTGTTAAATTTGAATCACAGTTCCTATGATTACTGTTGTTACATTGTTTTTATAGCTTTATTTTGATTTCGAAAACATGGTTTAAGCCATGTTTCTTGTGGAAGTGCGGAGTTGGCGTGATAACTTAAATCTAAATTGTCTCATGGTTGTTATTCTTTGACTTGCATTACACTGAGATTTTTGCACACAGCGTTGTAATACCGTTTTCTTTTCTGGAAGATTTGCTGCTTTATCCAGGATGTTTCTGTTGCGTGTCGTCGCTTTAAGATGTTCTCTGTTCACATTGTTTGTGCTTGCACCCAACTCAAGAGCCGCATGGCTCACAGGGATATACCAATAATAAATGAAACTTGAAACGAGCCCTGTGCTCATACGACTGGAATCATGACCCCGTTGTTCCCCACTGTCACGCCCGCACGTCCGCGTGTCTGCCCTGGTCCACATTCGCGCCTCTGACTCGACCATCATTGCTAGCGTCACGCTCACCAACAGGGACACTCACTGATGTTCCTCCATTTACGAAAGCGATGCTTTCTTTATAAAACGCGCGAAAAACTAAATATCAAATGAATTTTCCCATTAATTTAATGCACAAAAAATCGGGATGCGTTTCGGACATATCAACTCCACTCCTTATATAAAAATATACACCTATATCACTTTTCACAATGCAAAAGTACCCGTAAGGATTTTTTTTACCTTTGCAGGGAATTCACCAAAAGATTTGCATGTTGAATTGACTGGAGGTGATGTGGAGGCTTGGCTGTTGCCCTGCAGGGACACCGTGACGCTGTAGTGGACGGGTGATGCAGCCTCCACGGTGCTTCTTGTTTGATCTGGCGCGTGCCGTATGGAATTTCGTTCACACGGAAATTCGATTTTGTTCATCTAAAGGTGTCCATAATTTGTCAATTGCATGAACGTGACATTTTGTAAAATCGAACGTTCGTAAATAAATACATGAAGCAGGCCACTGTTGTATATGCCCCCCTTTCCATCTTAATATTAACAAGTAATTTTTCGATACATATAGATACATATTTCTATTGTTTTTATTTTAATAATGAATAAAAACACCAAACCAGGCCTCGGCATGGCATGTGGAGGTCATATTTACCTTGACCCACTAACACGATTTTGACGTTCAGAGCCCTCCCAGGGTCAGAGGGAGCAGATAGAGAGCAGAGCCCAGCGGATTGGAAGGGGCTGACGTAAACACAAAGCCAGGGTCACTGGGAGGTTGCGTTAGCCTAGATCTAGTTAAGTCAAAAAGCTAATTGGTTCTGCATTACTATTAAAGTAACTTAAAGTCGGAATTTAACGACAGGGTAGGCTAAAGTTATTTATCTTCACACCCACTTCAATTGAACCCTGCCACAAGCTATAGCAATGTAACCATCACCCGTCTATTAATTAATATGAAATGTATTTACATTTTAATAATTTCTATACGACTTGACCCGAAGCCTATAACAATCAGGTTTTCATAAGTCAACATGAATGCTCTAATCCACCCATACGCAAATAATAAGCAGGGTTAAAGCAAGAGTAGAGAGGAAAAGAAATGCAAGCGCACAGCAAAACTGCAACGTAAGCAAAGGGCGATGTTAAACCCAAGGTCGGAGAGAAAGGGAGATCCTGGCCGTCTTTGTATCCCCGCAGCGCGGGGTAGGAGTGTGTATACGCTCGAGGAAACACGAGCCAAACACCACAACGGGAAGCCGACACAGACTTTGGATTAATACAGAATCATAACTTTGGAACTCTGATTAAATGAAATGTTAACTTAAAACTTTTTAACCATTTCTTTGTGCGTCGGTGAAAGTCGGAGGGAATATCGCCCCTCCCTCCAGGTTGTGCACCCAGACAGAGGCGCCTTCGAGACAATTTATAACATTTGATTGTTTTACTTGTGGGTTTTATGGTAGGAGTATGACAACGGAATATACCGTGGGTGATGCACACAATGACACACTGACACACGTACAGACACACACACACGGACGCAGATACATACGGACAAATCCTGACACAGCAAAAATCGAAAGAAACTCCGCCTTGTGGGCAGGATCCGAGTGAAGGGATTTTTGTGCATAAAAAGAGGATCCTGAGCATTGAAACCTCAGTTCGACCGGAGGGGGTCGGCTCACCAGAGTTCGACCGGGGGGGGGGGGGGGGGGAGGGGTCGGCTCACCAGAGTTCGACCGGGGGGGGGTAGACTCTCGGGAGACGGTTCGACTCGGAGGAGCAACTCGGAAGAGTTCGACCAGGGGGGTCGGAACTCGGGGAGTTCGACTCGGAGGAGGTCGGAACGCGAGAGAGTTCGACCAGTGAGCCGGCTCAGGAGCAGTTCAAATCGGGAACGAGAGCAACAGGTCGCGAGCCGGCGAGCTGCAGAGCAGGGGGCGGCGAACAGAGGCCAAAGTGGCCCGTCGCTACCCACTGACGTTGGCAAGAATCGCAAGGTAGTGAGGCGCCACCGAGTGTGATTTTGAAAGAGCTAAAAAAAGAGCATTGCTGAAAGTTTATTCTACATTGAGTCCAGCTGCAGAGCGACCGACGCACTAAGCAAGAGCTTCTGCAAACCAGAGCAAGAGCACGTGCGACTTGAGTCATCCAGAAGTGGAGAAAAACCTGCTTTCAGCAAACCAGCAACGAGCACCTTCGAGTTCTCCACCCAGAGAGAGGGAGCGTGCCGATGCAGCTCATCCAGCAGCGGAGAGAAACTGCTGTCAGCGAACCAGCACGAGCGTGATCGCGCAGCTCATCCAGCAGTGGAGAGAGGTGGCCACTGAGCAGCACTGAGAGCGATCAAGCAACTCTCCCCCGTGGACAGAGGCTGGCTGCTGTGTGGAGAAGGGAACGCCGATACGTATGATGCACAACCCCCACTCACCCTGACCGCTCTAAAGGGAGCGAGTATCCCTTTCACAAGGGACCCGTCGACGTATGTTAACGCGAGAAGACCAACCACACTCACATTACCCTATAAAGAGAACTCCACGATACGATGATGCGCTATGCCCCACTACACGACCAATCTGACGTTCGCTGGACCTAAAGACTCAACTCCAAACAATGACTACTCCACACAATTCATGACACACAAACACACTCAAGTCCGTGAACCATCTGGCCGTGGAAGCATCGATAGTGTGATAAGTCCGTCGTTTATAAGTATATTCGTAATTTTCCTCTTTAATATTTTGTTTTGGACTGTACTTCTAATCGCATAAGTTACCAACCGATCCATCAATACGAATTAACCCTTGGCACCTTCGCCACGGAGCTACGCTCCCGGGGAGGAATCGTGCTAAACCGATTTTCTGATTATACAATCTTATTCACGAATTAATTAATCTCCCGTGAGATAACACGTTCTGCCGCATACCCTCACACTAAGCCATTTCGGTAATCTTATATTCTGTCCGGTGGATCTGTTACATTCATGCCTTTGGAAATAACTGTTTGATTGTCTTTTTATATGAATACCGTTGCATGTGAATCAATCGCCGTGATAACATGCTGACCATTTCAAGCATAATAATCGTTCATATTATAATGTATAAGCTTTTGTGTAGCATAGCATTGGCATGTTCTGACTCTCTCTCTAACTAACGGCAATCGCTTTATGCGGGGTCCATGTGTTATCAAAGTGAAATCGTACAGTCGTTGATGATTCTGTATTGATACCGTGTGGATACCGTGTTGAAGTTCCGAGATTGAGAGTTTGCATACATATTATAGTTAAGGTTTAATTAGAAAATAAATTGATCAATACAGAAGTGGTCGTGTGATTCTTTCCTGAAATTTTTGCATAAGATCTGTATCCTGCGATCAGATATGAACTCGGGAACCTAAACTATAAACACACCAATCCACACTCATTAAACTTTAAAACGAATGATATGAACTTGGGACCTAAAATATGAACAGAGTGTTAAAGCGAGAATCATTGTATTATGCTGATCAATAATACAAAGTTAGACAACGAGGCCGAATTGACACTAGCGTAACTGCACACGATTGATTGCGTTATCTTGATTGATAACCCCACCTTGTCAACGAGGCGGGGCCTGATTATCATAAAGGCTATCATTAACACAACCACACCCACTCGTATAAATTAATACGATTACCTCTCTAATTAGCATAGTTATACGCATAATTACACGAATTAACATAATTTTGGATTCATTATGCAAATTTCGAATTTCATTTAATTTTCATTACTTTTCATCAATTTTCACACACCCACATATACAACACCCACTCACTCAAGACTTCACTCACCCACCCACTCACCTATTCACTCCCCCACTCACAAACCCACCCATCCACCCACCCACTCTCTAACTCACACACTCACCCGTCCGCTCACCCAGCTACTTACCTACTCACCCACCTACCCAACCACCCATGACTCAATCACACACCTACCCACTCAATAAACTAAAACTGAACTATTTTTCATCGTACTAGCTAAGGTCCACAGAGATATATAGATCTTTTTCAAAAGCGACCTTGTTACAAATGACAGGAAAACAAAGTGGTTTATCACATATACAGTGAGGGGAAAAAAGTATTTGATCCCCTGCTGATTTTGTACGTTTTCCCACTGACAAAAAAATGATCAGTCTATAATTTTAATGGTAGGTTTATTTGAACAGTGAGAGACAGAATAACAACAATGGGTGGCATGGTGAGTGGGTTCGTGTGTGAATGGCTCGGTGGTTGAGTTTGTGGGTGGTTGAGTAAGTGGCTGGTTGAGTTAGTGAGTGGTTAAGTTAGTGGGTAGGTGTTTGAGTGGGTGAGAGAGTCCAAGAGCGTAGCGCCATGGTGACGAGATACTATCTCGCCTGGTATCCAGGAGCTTCTAGGTTCAATCCCTACCTTGTTGCGTCTCTATTTCCCTAAACATTTAGAAACATGCATTTAGAGGAGTTGGCTGCTATAAATGTATCCGTGATACGCCACATTGTTGAGCTATCATTTGTGGTAACGGTTGTTTTGAAAACGAGCTATATAGCTCAGTGTGCCTTACCTGGTAAAATAAACATCATTTACATTTAGTTTAGTGTGTAGGTGAGTGGGAGGTGGGTGAGTGAAATAGTGGGTTAGAGATATAGTAGTAGGTGGCTTGCTGAGTGGGTGAGTGGCTCGGTGGTTGAGTTAGTGGGTGGTCGAGTTAGTGGGTGGTTGAGGTAGTGGATGGCTGAGGTAGTGGGTGGCTGAGTTAGTGGGTGGTTTAATTAATAGGTGATTTATTTTGTGAGTGGTTGAATTATTGGGTGGTTGACTAATGGGTGAGTGGGTGAATAATTCCGTGGTATTGGGTGAGTAGATGAGTGGGCGGGCGGTTGGGTGAGTGGGTGGGTTAGAAATTGAGTGGGTTGCATGGTAAGTGGATGTATAAGTGGGTGGGTAAGTAGGTGAGTGGCTGAGGGAGTGGGCAGCTGGTTGGGTGAGTGAGTGGGTTAGAAATTGAGTGGGTGGGTTAGAAATTGAGTGGGTGGCAGGGTCAGTTAATGTGTAAGTACTGGGTGAGAAGGTGAGCGGCTCATTGAGTAAGTGAGTGGATGGGTGAGTAGGTGAGTGGATGGATGAGGGAGTGAGTGGGTGGGTGGGTAGGTGAAGAAGGGCCCATATATCTACTGAGAATTTCATCATCGACTGCGGCTGGGGTTGGCATCGTCCCCGACTCCTCCTGATGTCGAGGGTAAATGGGAGAGGTTTAGGACTGTGACTCATGCAGCTGCAATGGCTGCTTTGGGTACGCGGTCCAGACCTCCCCAGAGACCCTGACTGACAGAGGAGGTGTTCAGGATATTTGAGAAAAGCGACAGGCCCACTGTCATCGGCTACAGAATCCCACGTCAGAGAATGAGGAGGCTTACCGCAACCTTCGCTCGGAGGTTCGGAGAGCCGTGAGGCGCTGCAAGGATGGATGGTGGTCGCGGGTTGCTGAGGAAATGGAGTCTGCCTCAGTGGCCCACGATCACAAATCTCTATTTAACTCCATCAAAAAAGTTACCTGCAGTGCCACACCTATTACCATCATTAGGGGAAAAAACGGTGATCCAATCTCCGACCCCCCGGTGAAACAGGTTTGCAGATTTGCTGAGCATTTCTGTGAGGTCCTGGGGGAGGGAAAATTCCTCAGCCAGGAAAACATCGTGGCACAAAGTGAGGATGATCCTGCTGAGGCTGCGGTGCCTCAAATATTGGAAGAAGTCACCGCCTGTGAGTGGCAGGCTGAAGTGCCATCTGTTGAGGAAGTACTGAAGGCAATCCGGAGTCTGAGACCAGGAAAGGCAACGGGCAAAGATGATCTCCCAAGCGAACTGCTGAGGGAGGGTGGCGTTGGTGCACAGACTGCCCTATATGACATCATAACAACAGTCAGGACCACTTGACGGGTTATGCAGGATTGGAAGGATGCCCTGGTCGTCCCCCTCTTTAAGAAGGGAGACCGCACAGACTGTGACAACTACAGGGGCATCTCACTCCTCAGTGTGCCGGGAAAGGACCTGGCAAGGATTATTCAACATCGCCTTGCCAGGCACGCTGAGGAGAGGCTTGCGGAGCCCCAATGCGGTTTCAGGAAAGGGCGGTCCTGCACAGATGCCATATTTTCTGTCCGTCTGCTACAGCAGAGGTGTAGGGAATTCCAGCAAGACCTACATCTCTGCTTTATTGACCTGGTCAAGGCCTATGATACCATCATTAGGCCTGGGCTATGGTTTGTTCTTCGTGCTTTTGGAGTACCTGACCCTTTGCTCACGATCATTAAGGACCTTCATGATGGTGAGCGGGCCCGGGTAAAACTACGTGGCCGGGAGTCCGAGCCATTCCCTGTATACCTTGGGGTGCAACAGGGATGTCCTCTGGCTCCCAAATTATTTAACATCTATTTTGACCACGTAGTTCATGACGCCTTCAGTAGCTGTACCGGGGGAATCTCCATATGGTACAGATATAATGGGAGGCTGATCGATGCCCGGGTGCGGTCAAGGGATGGCTCCCTATTGCTCAACCACGTTATGTATGCCGATTATTTGGTAATAGCTGCTCATTCAGAGGAGGAGTTGGAGATGCTGCTGCTGAGGCTGGAGCGTGCCTCTTAGCGATGGGGCCTTACCATCAGCCCCACCAAAACTAAGCACCTACCTGGTTATTTTGTACCATGGGACACTCCAACCCCACAACTCCCAATCGGTGATGGGGCAGTTGTGGAGAGAGTGGAGAGTTTCCCATATCTGGGCAGTGTGCTCATGACTGGCTCCAGTTTAACAGCAGAGGTCTCACTCCGAATCAGTCGTGCGGCAATATATTTTCATCGGTTGCGTAACGCTGTGTGGAAGCTACCTGGTCTGTCACGCCACACGAAGCTTCGGGTCTTCTCGGCCACGGTCATTCCCTCCCTTCTCTACGCTTGCGAAACGTGGACCCCCCTAATGGAACATCTTCGCCGGTTAGAAACATTTAGACAGGCCTGCCTACGATCCATCCTGGGTTTAACCAGACTGGATTGTGTGAGGAGCTCACAAATCCTTGAAAGATCTGGGCAAGGTCCCATCGGTGAGCTCCTCCGGCAGGCAAGGCTGCGATGGCTGGGTCATGTAGCCCGCATGCCCAGCCACCACTGCCGAAACAGCTTTTGTTCGGCCGGATCGAGGGGGCTAAATGGGCGCCGCACGGGCTAGAGTAGAGATGGAGTGATGTGGTACAGGAGGACGTGGAGCTGAGTGGACTTGCCGATGACTGGTACCAGCGGTGTCAAAATCGGCCTCTGTGGAGGAGGCTCGTGAAGGACGCTACTGGGCAGTTCGAGGTAGTTGCCCTCCAACAACAACGGAGGGCAGAGGAGCGACGCTCACAACAACGAGCGGAGCGCCGGGTGGCTAGGGCACAGCAGGTTGGCACAGTAGGGGGCACAGGTGGTGCATCAGCCAGTCATCTCAGTCATCTCAGTCAGTCGACCCGTGGCACCTGGGTCTGCCCCGTGACCTCCTGCCAGCGGGCGTTCGACACTAAACGTGGCCTCGAGGTGCACATGGCCTGGCACAAGCGTCGTGGTGACGTCACCGCCACTTAGGGGCGAATGGTGGTTGTTATATATCTACTATAATCACCCAGGAATGTATGTCCTTAACGTTCGTGACGTCACTCCACATCGACCAGCCCCCCTCATTAATATTCATGAGAAGGTGACGTCCTCCAAATGGACACACCCCCACCCCTCATTCATAATCATGAGCGGGTGACGTCACTCCAGATGGAGTACTCCCCCCCTCACCAATAATCATGAACAAGTGACGTCACTCCACATCGAACAGCCCCCTTCAATAATCATGAACAGGTTACGTCCTCCACATGGACCCCCCCCTCCCTCATTAAGAATTATGAGCATTTCGATTTAAAGCTTTCGTGACTGCAGAGATTCATCTTCTTGGTTCTTTCGGTAAAGTCACGTAGAATGGAAATAAAATAACAAAAATAATTAATAAATAAATTCTCACGACGTTTCGGCCACATCACAAGTAGCCTTCCTCAGGTGAAGAAACAGAACTGTCGGGAAGACAGCGCTTCAGTGCCAGGCTTGGCAGCGTCTTTTAAGCTGGGTGGGAGAAGCAGAGCGCCTTGACAAAGGAGTTTACATATCAACAGTAGCTGTGTTAATGTGTTGTATTAGCAGGATGTTAAAGTCATAAAATTAGCATGTAACTGGGGGATTAGCATGATGTTAGTATGAGGGATTAGCACCACGGAGAGTGACGAGCTTTGTTCAGACTGACGAGTCCATCTATGTTCGGAACGGAGGAGGAGGAGTTAATGTGTTGGATTACCAGGATGTTAAAGTCAGAAATTGGATTAGCAGGATATTAAAGTCAGAAATTAGCATGAAACTGGGGGATTAGCATGCTAATTTCTGACTTTAACATCCATGCTAATCCCCCAGTTACATGCTATTTTCTGACTTTAACATTCTGCTAATCCAACACATTAACACAGCTACTGTTGATATGTAAACTCCTTTGTCAAGGTGCTCTGCTTCTCTCACCCAGCTTAAAAGACGCTGCCAAGCCTGGCAGTGTTCACTGAAGTGCTGTCTTCCTCCCGACAGTTCTGTTTCTTCACCTGAGGAAGGCTACTTGTGTTGTGGCCGAAACTTCGTGGGAATTTTTATTATTATTATTATTATTTTATTTCCATTCTACGTGACTTTACCGAAAGAACCAAGAAGAATCATGAGCATGTGACGTCACTCCACATGGAGCGCCCTCCCCCATAAATAATCATGAGCAGGTGACGTAACTATACATCAAACAACTCCCCTCATTAATATCACTGTGTAACAAAAAAATAGGTTCCTGGATAGTGTTATTTTCCAATTGCTTATGCCTCAAAAGTACAGAACATCTGTTTGTGCAATTTGTAAGGGCGCAGTGACACACGCATTAATGCAATGAATATCACGTCGTGGTCTGCTTTTTCGCTTGCAAATTTCAGATTTACTGCAATACACCCGTCCTTGGACGGGCAAAAGGCGAGTCTAACAATGGTTCCCTCTCAGTAACATCTGGCAGTTCACCAGTTCAAGCGAGCCTGACTGCTGATGAGACACTGAGAGACGAAGCCTGTTTCAGGGTGCTGCTTGTGTTGAGTTAATGTTGATGATGAGATGCACTCTCAGAAGCTTGTGCGGCTGAGTAGCACCACTCGCATTGTGTGCGTGGGGAAGTGGCGATGTGGAGGCTGTACAGCTCGGTCATCTTGTTCCTTGAGCTGCAGCAGCAGCTGTAGTTATGCGTTTGTCCACTAGAGGGCATCACGTGCCTTGTGGAGAACCTGCAGTGCCCCTACATCCTGTAGTATTTTGTTCAGTCATCTTCGCGCAGAATATATACACGTGTGCAATATGAGTTTAATGTGTGAAATTATTCACGTCAATTATGTTGCCATATTTAGATAGGTGGAAGATTGAGGCATCATGCCACGATTGAGCCATTTAATGTCTGTACGCTCTTCGTTAATAAAATATAAGTGTATGCTTGCAGTTTAAATTCTTCATCATCATCATCGGACATGTTTAATCCACTGCTCGATGGATACTGATTTAATTACCAGCTAATGCTCACGCACTTGTGTGGTGACGTGGAATGAGTCACTGGAGCGCGTGCCGCTGGGAGATGGGTAGACAATGGCATTAGGACTATCAGCCCGTTCTACCAGTTGCAGCTGTGGGCAAAGCATGAAGCCATCTGAAGGATCCAGAGGGGTGCAGGGCCGAGGGTGGAGCCTGGCCACGCTTTTCAGGATATAAGGCGAGCTCCAACTCACAGCCGGGGCAGCTGCGATCTGGAGTGGAATTCGTCGTGTTGTCGTAATTGCGATCGTCACCCTCTTCAGCTGTGGGTTTGGCAGCATGTTGGCTGTCCCGACCCGGTGTGTGGTTATCCCCTAAGGCTCTGAAGGTCGGAATAAAAGAGATAGAGTACCTCCTATTAGTGCCTGTGAACTAGAACACAACATTCGGTGTCAGGCGTGTTAACGAATTTTTTTGAATTATTTTAGGGTTGTTATGAATGTTTTTTTCTTCGAATCCTTGAGGGGGAAATAGACTATGCTGAAACACGTGAAGAGGAAGGCTCTCACCCGCATACCCTCGGGCAAGGAGGATTCCCGGGCAGGGCTGGCAACCGGGACCCCTTGTGGGGGGCCCCGGAGTGGTGATCCCGGCGGGGCAGCGAGCAAAGGGCGACGGCTCTGCGCCGCCGCCGGCTGAAGGGGGGCTGCGGGCAATCGGCAAGCGCATCGTGGGGCGGCTTTCCACAGTGTCGACCCTGGTGGGGCAGCTGGGCAGGGAACAGCCGAAGGAAGGGGCTGTGGCTCGGGGGTGGCGAGCGGGCGACTCCACCATCACTGCCGACCGAGGGCATGAATTGGGTCCCTTTAACCTGCCGCCGACAGCTCATCCGGGGGCACCTTCCCTAGCGCAGCGGCTGCCGCTTCTCAATTAATTTTCGGCTGCGGGGGGTGCTTGGGCGGCCTTCCAGCGGCGGTTCTCCACCAATTGCGAGCTCGCAGGGTGGTCCGATGTGGAGGCGCTACTTATTCTTCCCACCGCACTGGATGACAGCCTTGGCGGCGTTTTTTTACATTGGGGAGGTGGACAGAACGAAGCTGCGTCAAGCGTACTCCCAGTTGGCGGCAATTTTTGAACTGCCGTCCAACGCGGCAGACATTCGTAATACAGAGTTGGGGGGAGACGGAGACACCCCGTGCTTTCTGCAGCGCATTGCTGTCGCTGGCCAAGGATGCGTACCCAAAGATGGAGCAGGCAGGACTGGATTCTCTGGTGCTTGAGAAAATGTTGACGCTGGCTCAGGAAATTAACGTTTGTTTGCCGGCCACAGAGGAGGATGACCTGTCCTCGATTCAGGTAGCCCATTGCATCCAGGCCCACTGTAACCTGCGACGACGTGCTGGGGTGACGGCAGGGGCTGGTTTTCCGGGAGAAAAGGGCAACCAGGCTCTCTGAGAGTCTCCCTGGGTGTGCGCGTCAGGTGGTTGGAGCCTGCGGAGGACATTCGGAGTGGGACGACGATGGGACAAGCGGCTGGGGGGGGGGCCCCATTACCTCTTTCAGTTGTGGCCTACCGGGACACATCTCCAGGGGCTGCCGTGCTGATTTGGGGCCGCCTCCGCTCCTTTGGGTCCAAAGGCAGGTTGCAATAGGTCACACACCCGGCCGACACAGCCACCTCATGCATCCCATTGCAGTCAGTGTCAGGTGCACACGCCATCGCCCCTCATAGGAATACGGGGTATGAAGGTGGTGCATGATGGTTGGCAATGGACCGCACTGGCACACTGTGTCATGGCAGCGGGATCATCCAGAGTATGTGGATTTGTGCAGGCTGTTGAGGTGCGAATGCTCATAGATACGGGGGCATCCGCCACCATGGGTTCAGAGTTTATTTTTAGGACTCTGCCATAGATGTGGGTTGCCTGGGTCTGGTAGATAATCTGTTGCCGCTAATGGTGGGAGTTTAGGCATTGTGGGCTAAATCAAGGCATCTATACGGACTGGCGATATTGAATGGACGGGCCTGGTGTTGGTTTCAAGTTCGTTAGCGGTGCCTTGTTTATTGTGGAAGGATTTTTGGAAGAGGATGCCCCTCTGGATTTTAATTGACCAGGGTTGTGTGGAGTTACCGTCGGGGCATCGGTTGAGATTTTTGGAGTCCCCTACTGGATGGTGTATCGCTAACACTGTGGTTCAGGCCATGGTGTGTGAAACTGTTAGGGTTCCCCTGGGTGCACAGATGCTCATACCCTTGAGCTGCGGTAACGGCTCGACCAGAAAATCGCTGGGAGTGAGGTTCTTCTAACCCCTTCAAATAGAGCAGTTCGTGGGCAAATTTTTATAGGGCATCAGACCTAGTGTGGGGAGCGGTGGCGCAGCGGTTAACACACTAATGAACATGGCGACCAGGGTTCGATTGTCCAACACCAGTGACAATTATCTGAGCCGGTCCTGGGCCTCCCCTAGATTAACTCAACCTCGAATGAGTATCAATTACAATGTGTAAACAACGCCACTGGGGAGATAAAGGCGGCCAAGCATGGTGCTGGCCACACACCCCATTGTGTATCGTACCAGCCTTCATAGGTGCTGGCTACAGTAGGCTGTTGGCAATATATTGTATTTTAATTAACTATTTGGCACGTTGTTTACGTGACATACCTTACTGGCTGTCGGGTGGTGGAGGGTTGCGACGCATCTATACTTATGGGATCTAATCCTAAAACCTGTATTAACATTTTAAGCTGTGTTCAACCACCACACTACAGGTCTCAACAACACTCACTCACTGGTTCGCTCAATCACGATTATATTATTGCGTATGGAGGCAATAAAAGGTGTCAATTGAATACAGTGCACCAAAAAAAGTTTAACAGTTGTATTGCTATATTCTTGGTTCTTTCGGTAAAGTCACGTGGTTTTCACACCTGATGATTGTTGTGTTGCAGTCGAAACGTCGTGAATTTTATTGTTCTGTTAACGCCGACAATGGTATCTGCAGCGAAACGTCGAATATGAGATTGGAAATTTTGCTCTCTTAACATTTCGGCTATTGCTGAAGTGCCAAATCAATTGGCATGTTTTCCCAAGTGACGACTTGAAGTGATTGGCTCTGTCGGTTGGTGGAGGGTTATACTGAACAGTGGCCTCTTACTTACCAAGAGTATAATGACATTTATTTTCGGCACTTCTTGACTCGAGTGCTCACTCGCCACGTCATGGAGGCCGTGATGGCGTGGAGAAGGCCGTGGTAGCGGAAAGGATGCCGTGATAAACTCGCTCATCTTACACCGACTCACTCGCACATCAATGACTCGCGCAACCACAGACCCATTCACTCATCATACACTCGCTCACACTACCACTGACTCGCACACATCATACACTGGGAGTGTCATGCTGCCAGCTATGGCTGCAACTTTGGTCGTACATGTTATAGTATCGTAATACTATTGCATGTTCACCAGCTCACTCCTTGTTTAAAAAATGTTGCTGTGAAGGTCTGGCTCTCAGATTAACTCTCCCAAATAACATATATTGGTAGTGTCCTGATATAGACCGCCTAGTGGGAAGGATGTTGAAGCTGCATCTGCAGAGCTTTTTGGAGGCCTCCCTAAAGGTGAAATAGTTTTAGTGGGTGATCTAAATTGGAATTTGCTAAACCCGCTGGCCGTGGCCACAAATTTTGCAGATGAATTTAACCTGTTTAAATTAATAAATGTCCCCACAAGACCCAACCTAAAAAATCTGGTACAGTCATCTCTGCTTGACGTCCTATTGACAAATGCCCCTCACAATTTCACACTGACTGGTGTTCTGGGTAAAAACCTTAGTGATCGCTCCATTTTTGGGGTGAGATCATCAGCCAGACCCGAAGCACTCGGACACTTCAGCACTCGGGCATTTACTAATGATGTGCTTCACTCGGATATTGACAAGGTCTGTGATATCCCCAACCTAACTACGGCTTGGGAGACCTTCAGGTACACGTTTCTCCAAATTCTTAACAAACATGCTTCGTTGGTTAGATTTAAAACTAAAGGCAACCACCCACCATGGTTTGATCCTTTGATTACAAAGCTCATGAAAACTAGGGACAAGGCTTGGACATGTGCTCAGAAAAGTACTTTGGTCAATGACTGGCTAGAATACAGGATTTTAAGGAATAGATGCGTCGAAAAAATGCCTATTTTTCCTCCTGGAATCACATGGAAATGCCAGGATTTTCTGGAAAACAATCAAATGTATCGAAAAGGCATCCAATACAGATAATCTGCCCGTTGAGCTTAACGGAAATGGGGAATATTTTTCAGATCCCAAAAAAATAGTTGACAATTTTTTAACCTTCATTTTTCTGAAGCTGGTAATCTTTTTGACAATGTATTGGGAGTCACCCCTGCTCATGCAAATTCATACACCCCTGTCCAAATATTAAACGACTTTAGTTTCCAGCAAATCCACGAAAGTATTGTTCTGAAACAACTGTCCTACCTCAAAGGGTCTTCCTCTACCGGAGCAGATAGTATTCCCATCTTTGCTCTACTAATATACAAACCTATAGCCCATATTTTCAACCTGTCCATCATATAAGCATCAGTTGCTCTAGAATGGAAACATTCCTATGTCCGTCCACTTCACAAAGAGGGCCCTAAAGGTGATCCAAATAACTACCGACCTATCTCAATTTTTTCCCCGTTCATGAAAATGTTTTAAAAATTATTGAACTACCAAATTATCAGTTTCCTGTCCACCAACAATCTACTACATCTAAAACAATCTGGGTTCTGAAAAAAATACAGCACCACATCTGCTCCATTAGACTCTCTGAATCACATTTACAGTAGCCTTGATACTAAGCAGTAATGTGCCTGTCTTTTTCTTGACCTGTCCAAAGCTTTTGATACAGTAGACCACAACACCCTGCTAAGTAAACTAAGTTGCCTCTGTTTTTCCGAAAACGCAGTAAAATGGGTACAAATTACCTCTTCTCTTACCCAAACTGTATTCACAGATGGTTGGAGGTCAATCGGCGTTAAGATAACAAAAGGGGTTCCACAGGGTTCCATCC
Organism: Petromyzon marinus; assembly: GCF_048934315.1. Taxonomy (NCBI): domain Eukaryota; kingdom Metazoa; phylum Chordata; class Hyperoartia; order Petromyzontiformes; family Petromyzontidae; genus Petromyzon; species Petromyzon marinus. The sequence goes on along the minus strand of NW_027423693.1, from coordinate 68,438 downwards.
TTGGCCCCCTTTTGTTCTCTCTTTATGTCAATGACTTGGGCACTGACCTGGATCATTCCAGGGTAAATCTTTTTGCAAATTACACGATACTAATTACTGCTGGCCGCTCTCCGGATGACTTGATTGCTAAGCTACAGGGTGATTTCAACAAACTACAACATCAGCTAGTTGCTCTTAAACTAGTCCTGAATACTTCCAAAACCAAGGTGCTATGCTTCTCACCTTGACTAAAGCTGGAAGTTATTTTTCCCCAATTACAGTCCTTAAATAATTATCAAATAGAGCAAGTCAAGATCTATAAGTATCTTGGTCATCCTGGATTCAAAACTGAATTTTGAAGATCGCATTGATTATATTGGTAAAAAGACGAAAATATAAATTGGTTTTCTGTATCGACACAAGCCCTGCTTCTCCCCCAATGTTCCGTTTTGCATTGATAAAAGCTACCATACTGCATCTACTTGATTACTGTGACATCGTGTAAAAATCAGCCCCAAGTACTGAAGCTTGATTCCATCTATCACTCGGCCTTAAGATTTACATTGCACTGCCCATATAGGACTCACCACTGATCTCTCTACATTGGGTCAAACTTAACATCTCTTAATGTTCGACGGCTTGTGCAACAGATCTTATTTATTCACGATGTACTTACAAAAAATTCCGCAGACTACCTACTGGATCTCGTCTCTGTTTCAAAGAACAAATTTGACCTCAGGTCTTCGCTCATTTACCAGCTTCACATTCCCTATTGCCGTACAAAAACTGGAGGAAGGGCCTTTGCTATTGATGCCCCCAGGTTCTGGAATGCTATTGCCAATAAACTGCAACTTGAATCGCTACCAATGAGATCTTCTCTCAACACTGCTCTAGAGGAGTTGTACACCCCTAGCTGCTACTGCTATTCATTAGCGTAACATAAAATGTTTCGCTCCAGATGACTACTGCAAAGTATTATCTGTATTTTGATTTAGCGTGCTGATCTTAAAGGTGCATTGAAAAAATAGATACTCCGACTGATGCTTCTATTGTGGAGTAACTCATTCAGCCAGCTGTGGCTCTAGGGTTTGGTGTTTCAAGTTATTTATGTAGTTTATTGTTAAAAATTCGGTCAGTCCCTATGATCACTGTTACATTGCAATTATGGCTTCATTTTTGGTTATTTCGAAAACGTTTTTTGGTTTGGACATGTTTGTAGTACGGAGTTAGAATGGTGGCCTTAATCTAAGTTTTCTTGTTGTTGTTTGACTTGCATCCCACTGGGATTTTTGCACACAGCGTTGGTGTACGGTGCTTTTTCAAGAATATTTTGCTGTTTTTTCCTGGATTTTCTGTTTGCACAGTCACTTTAAGATGTTTTCTTGTTCGTTTTTTCTTGTTTTTTGTTTGTTGCGGTTGCTCCCGATTTCAAGAGCCAAATGGCTCACAGGGCTATACCAAATAAATAAATAAACTGAAATGTATATCGTTAATACTGGTAGGAACCTCCTGGTGACACCAGCCCACAGGGGATCATTGTGACCGTCCGTCGTGCATACAAAAATGGGAGGGGCTGGGTGGGGAGGGGCTGGGTGGGGAGGGGCTGGTCACCCCGTGGTGCCCTTATAAAACTCAACGTTTAACCTACTCACGCCGACTTGTGCCTGCCCTCATAGTCGGGCATATTTGCGGAATACACCACGCCGCCGTTGACCCTGGTCATTGACCGAGCAACCCAACGTTCCTACCAGCTCCCTCCGCTGCAATGTGTTTTGTTAAATTTGAATCACAGTTCCTATGATTACTGTTCTTACATTGTTTTTATAGCTTTATTTTGATTTCGAAAACATGGTTTAAGCCATGTTTCTTGTGGAAGTGCGGAGTTGGCGTGATAACTTAAATCTAAATTGTCTCATGGTTGTTATTCTTTGACTTGCATTACACTGAGATTTTTGCACACAGCGTTGTAATACCGTTTTCTTTTCTGGAAGATTTGCTGTTTTATCCAGGATGTTTCTGTTGCGTGTCGTCGCTTTAAGATGTTCTCTGTTCATATTGTTTGTGGTTGCACCCGACTCAAGAGCCGCATGGCTCACAGGGATATACCAATAATAATTGAAACTTGAAACGAGCCCTGTGCTCATACGACTGGAATCATGACCCCGTTGTTCCCCACTGCCACGCCCGCACGTCCGCGTGTCTGCCCTGGGCCACATTCGCGCCTCTGACTCGACCATCATTGCTAGCGTCACGCTCACCAACAGGGACACTCACTGATGTTCCTCCATTTACGAAAGCGATGCTTTCTTTATAAAACGCGCGAAAAACTAAATATCAAATTAATTTCCCATTAATTTAATGCAAAAAAAATCGGGATGCGTTTCGGACATATCAACTCCACTCCTTATCTAAAAATATACACCTATCACTTTTCACAATGCAAAAGTACCCGTAAGGATTTTTTTTACCTTTGCAGGGAATTCACCAAAAGATTTGCATGTTGAATTGACTGGAGGTGATGTGAAGGCTTTGCTGCTGCCCTGCAGGGACACCGTGACGCTGTAGTGGACGGATGATGCAGCCTCCACGGTGCTTCTTGTTTGATCTGGCGCGTGCCGTATGGAATTTCGTTCACGCGGAAATTCGATTTTGTTCATCTAAAGGTGTCCATAATTTGTCAATTGCATGAACGTGACATTTTGTAAAATCGCACGTTCGTAAATAGATACATGAAGCAGGCCACTGTTGTATATGCCCCCCTTTCCATCTTAATGTTAACAAGTAATTTTTCGATACATATAGATACATATTTCTATTGTTTTTATTTTAATAATGAATAAAAACACCAAACCAGGCCTCGGCATGGCATGTGGAGGTCATATTTACCTTGACCCACTAACACGATTTTGACGTTCAGAGCCCTCCCAGGGTCAGAGGGAGCAGATAGAGAGCAGAGCCCAGCGGATTGGAAGGGGCTGACGTAAACACAAAGCCAGGGTCACTGGGAGGTTGCGTTAGCCTAGATCTAGTTAAGTCAAAAAAGCTAATTGGTTCTGCATTACTATTAAAGTAACTTAAAGTCGGAATTTAACGACAGGGTAGGCTAAAGTTATTTATCTTCACACCCACTTCAATTGAACCCTGCCACAAGCTATGTCAATGTAACCATCACCCGTCTATTAATTTAATATGAAATGTATTTACATTTTAATAATTTCTATACGACTTGACCCGAAGCCTAAGTCAACATGAATGCTCTAATCCACCCATACGCAAATAATAAGCAGGGTTAAAGCAAGAGTAGAGAGGAAAATAAATTCAAGCGCACAGCAAAACTGCAACGTAAGCAAAGGGCGATGTTAAACCCAAGGTCGGAGAGAAAGGGAGATCCCGGCCGTCTTTGTATCCCCGCAGCGCGGGGTAGGAGTGTGTATACGCTTGAGGAAACACGAGTCAAACACCACAACGGGAAGCTGACCCAGACCTTGGATTAATACAGAATCATAACTTTGGAACGCTGATGAAATGAAATGTTAACTTAAAACTTTTTAACCATTTCTTTGTGCGTCGGTGAAAGTCGGAGGGAATATCGCCCCTCCCTCCAGGTTGTGCACCCAGACAGAGGCGCCTTCGAGACAATTTATAACATTTGATTGTTTTACTTGTGGGTTTTATGGTAGGAGTATGACAACGGAATATACCGTGGGTGATGCACACAATGACACACTGACACACGTACAGACACACACGGACGCAGATACATACGGACAAATCCTGACACAGCAAAAATCGAAAGAAACCCCGCCTTGTGGGCAGGATCCGAGTGAAGGGATTTTTGTGCATAAAAAGAGGATCCTGAGCATTGAAACCTCAGTTCGACCGGAGGGGGTCGGCTCACCAGAGTTCGACCGGGGGGGGTCGGCTCACCAGAGTTCGACCGGGGTGGGGGGGGGGGGGTCGGCTCACCAGAGTTCGACCGGGGGGGTCGACTCTCGGGAGACAGTTCGACTCGGAGGAGCAACTCGGAAGAGTTCGACCAGGGGGGTCGGAACTCGGGGAGTTCGACTCGGAGGAGGTCGGAACGCGAGAGAGTTCGACCAGTGAGTCGGCTCAGGAGCAGTTCAAATCGGGAACGAGAGGAACAGGTCGCCAGCCGGCGAGCTGCAGAGCAGGGGGCGTTGAACAGAGGCCAAAGTGGCCCCGTCGCTACCCACTGACGTTGGCAAGAATCGCAAGGTAGTGAGGCGCCACCGAGTGTGATTTTAAAAGAGCTGAAAAAAAGAGTATTGTTAAAAGTTTATTCTACATTGAGTCCAGCTGCACAGCGACCGACGCACCAAGCAAGAGCTTCTGCAAACCAGAGCAAGAGCACGTGCGACTTGAGTCATCCAGCAGTGGAGAAAAACCTGCTTTCAGCAAACCAGCAACGAGCACCTTCGAGTTCTCCACCCAGAGAGAGGGAGCGTGCCGATGCAGCTCATCCAGCAGCGGAGAGAAACTGCTGTCAGCGAACCAGCACGAGCGTGATCGCGTAGCTCATCCAGCAGTGGAGAGAGGTGGCCACTGAGCAGCACTGAGAGCGATCAAGCAACTCTCCCCCGTGGACAGGGGCTGGCTGCTGTGTGGAGGAGGGAACGCCGATACGTATGATGCACAACCCCCACTCACCCTGACCGCTCTAAAGGGAGCGAGTATCCCTTTCATACAAGGGACCCGTCGACGTGTGTTAACGCGAGAAGACCAACCACACTCACATTACCCTATAAAGAGAACTCCACGATACGATGATGCGCTGTGCCCCACTACACGACCAATCTGACGTTCGCTGGACCTAAAGACTCAACTCCAAACAATGACTACTCCACACAATTCATGACACACAAACACACTCAAGTCCGTGAACCATCTGGCCGTGGAAGCATCGATCGTGTGATAACAGTCCGTCGTTTATAAGTATATTCGTAATTTTCCTCTTTAATATTTTGTTTTGGACTGTACTTCTAATCGCATAAGTTACCAACCGATCCATCAATACGAATTAACCCTTGGCACCTTCGCCACGGAGCTACGCTCCCGGGGAGGAATCGTGCTAAACCGATTTTCTAATCATACAATCTTATTCACGAATTAATTAATCTCCCGTGAGATAACACGTTCCGCCGAATACCCTCACACTAAGCCATTTCGGTAATCTTATAGTCTGTCCGGTGGATCTGTTGTTACATTTATGCCTTTGGAAATAATAACTGTTTGATTGTCTTTTTAGATGAATACCGTTGCATGTTAATCAATCGCCTGTGATAACATGCTGACCATTTCAAGCATAATAATCGTTCATATTATAATGTTTAAGCTTTTGTGTACCATAGCATTGGCATGTTCTGACTCTCTCACTAACAGCAATCGCTTTATGCGGGGTGCATGTGTTATCAAAGTGAAATCGTACAGTCGTTGATGATACTGTATTGATACCGTGTGGATACCGTGTTGAAGTTCCGAGATTGAGAGTTCACATACATATTATAGTTAAGGTTTAATTAAAAAATAAATTGATTAATACAGAAGTGGTCGTGTGATTCTTTCCTGAAATTTTTGTATAAGATCTGTATCCTGCGATGAGATATGAACTCGGGAACCTAAACTATAAACACACCAATCCACACTCATTAAACTTTAAAGCGAATGATATGAACTTGGGACCTAAAATATGAACACTCGGAGAGTGTTAAAGCGAGAATCCTTACATTATGCTGATCAATAATACAAAGTTAGACAACGAGGCCGAATTGACACTAGCGTAACTGCACACGATTGATTGCGTTATCCTGATTGATAACCCCACCTCGTCAACGAGGCGGGGCCTGATTATCATAAAGGCAATCATTAACACAACCACACCCACTCGTATAAATTAATACGATTACCTCTCTAATTAGCATAGTTATACGCATAATTACACGAATTTACATAGTTTTGGATTCATTATGCAAATTTCGAATTTCATTTAATTTTCATTACTTTTCATCAATTTTCACACACCCACATATCCAACACCCACTCACTCAAGACTTCACTCACCCACCCACTCACCTATTCACTCCCCCACTCACAAACCCACCCATCCACCCACCCACTCTCTAACTCACACACTCACCCGTCCGCTCACCCAGCTACTTACCTACTCACCCACCTACCCAACCACCCATGACTCAATCACACACCTACCCACTCAATAAACTAAAACTGAACTATTTTTCATCGTACTAGCTAAGGACCCTAGTTTAATTATAGGTTGCTGAAACCCAGAGCTTAACCAATGTTCTCTGCTATGCTGGATCAGTGTGTAATCCCTTACCCACCAAGCCAGTTCTACTGAATGTCATTATTAGGGAGTTCTCCTCTGCATTTCCTAGAAATTTGTGAAAAGTAAGTTTATAGCTCATCAGAATCCTTCAGAATATATAAATATTCTGATTCTAACAAACTATTTTATGTAGGTATATGTAACTTACTCTCATAGTGCTCCAAGATATCAGCCCACTTAAGTTGTTTGTCCATGTTGTCGGTGTTGTGTCTGTTTGATGGTGGTGGCCTAGAGGGGTTAGAACAAGGATCAAATTTATTAATTCAACTAATCACTCATCCTCTCAATTATTACCATTTCCCACTCACATTACCAGTTCACTCACTCTTGTGCATGTTGATTTACAAGCCCCTTCATTTACTTGCTTACTGCCAACTCACTCACTTGTGCACCCGCTCGCTCACTCATTCACTCACCCACTCACACATGTTTATTCCAATCCACTATTCCATTGAACATAATCGTCAGACTTAACCACGTTCATGTAGAACCCATTTGTATTAATCCACTGGTTGATAAAGGCCTCCCAATGCCTCATGGATGATGAGGGTTATGTAACCATACTTTAAAACGCTGGTCAGTGTGGGTTGGTGAAGGTCGGGGAGACTGCAAAAGAAAATATATTTCTGCACTGCCCTCCAATGCTCACAATGGCTATTACACCATTTATAGCACGTGGTGGCCACCCAATGCTAGGACATCCAATCACTCCCCAAGCTAGACCCTGCTTAGCTTCTGAGACCTGATGAAATCAGGAACATAACGGGTAATCTATTCATAGATCAACCAATTGAATAACCTGAACAATATCCCTCGCCCAAACATCGAAATACTATTACTCAAGAATAACCCGAACACCTGATAGACAACCCTAACCCCTCATATTGAACACTAACCCTTAATACACAAACCCTAATACACAACCGTAACTCTAACTCCTAAACCGTAACTGTATCACACTTACCCCTACGGCAAACTCCAACCTCTAATTATAACTGTGAACTCTAACCCTTCACTCTATCCCCAAACACTAAAACTCAGCCTGTAGCCCATAACCACAACTTTTCATCCCTAATTATTAACAACGATCCCTGATCATTTTTAAAACGCCCGTGTCGGGCTCACTTTTCAGATGTGATGAAGACCAGGCTCACTACTGACGAGATTAACTTTACTTTTATCACCGGTTGTGCATCTATTAAAAACTAGAATGCAAAATAATCGCGTCCAGTTGCACATTATTTAATTGTAAATGCATTTACATGATTTTGCTTTACAAACAATGTTTTCCATCAATTGAATAATTGTTGCATAATAAGATAAAATGCAGGAGTATCTGCATTATTATGAAAAAACTATTGTAACATTTACAATATTATAGAAATAAAAGAGAAAATAATAAATTAAGTCAAGCAGACGATCATACACTGCAACACATAAATTAACAATTGAGAATTGTTTAATGATTAATGTTCAGCTTTTTTGCATGCCGTTTCTATTTGAAACTAATTTTTACAACAATGTAAGAAATATCTACATCAATATTAATTCTACCGTCAAGAATCCAAAAATCACAATATCCACGACATTGTAGTTTGATTTTCTAATAACATTTGCTAAAATTATATATTTAAACGTATTTGTTACAACACGTTACCATAAGCTGAGCGAAACCCCCAAACCCCTCATGCTCATGTAGTGAGTGAGACCCCCACACCCATGAAAGTCTCAATAATAAACCCCATTAACACGCAAACAATCCTTAAACCACCCCTTTCAGGCTCACCGGTTAAATAATGTGCAGGCTGACAACGGCTGAGATTAATTTCAGTTTCATCAACAATAGTGGAGGCTTTAATAACCACGAGGCTAAATAATCTCACGTTTATTTTAGCTGAGACAAGAAACACAGCGACCAATAAACACAGCTCTTCCAATATGAATGACACGTGGTACATGACGTCATAGACATCATGATGTCAAAGGTACCACCCACATGACTGACACAGACTGGAGACAACTACGTCATCAGCCAGGATCTGACCTGAACAGTAGACCCCTTCCTAATGTTAAATGTAATGTAACTCAGATTATTTCGGGCACAATTGTCCCAGTAATAAGAAAATGATGATTGTGTACATTTTATTCGTAATCTAGATGACTTAAACAGGCTCGTTATCAACGTTTTGAATGGTTACACGGTTACGGTCTAAACAATGTTAGAAACAGCAATATATGAAGCGATATTCCAAGTAACGAATCTAATTGTCTTAATTTGATGGCAGACAATCCAATTACCACAATATTATGAATATTTGAGTCTAGTTTGAGGTGACAATGTAAAATTATATTTTTAAAATGGCATCTTATGACAAAAACTATTGTAACATTTACAATATTATAGAAATAAAAGAGAAAATCATAAATTGTGTCAAGCAGATGATCATACACTGCAACACAAATTAACAATTGGGAATTGTTTAATGATTAATGTTCACCTTTTTTGCATGCCGTTTCTATTTGAAACTAATTTTTACATCAATAATAAGTCACATAAAACGACAATGTCAGAAATATCCACATCAATATTAATTCTACCGTCAAGAATCCAAGAATCACAATATCCACGACATTGCAGTTTGATTTTCTGATAACATATGCTAACATTGTATATTCAAAGTATTTGTTACAACACGTTACCTTAAGCTAAGCTAAACCCCCAAACCCCTCATGCTCATGTAGTGAGTGAGACCCCCACACCCATGAAAGCCTCAATAATAAATCCCATTAACACGCAAACAATCCTTAAACCACCCCTTTCAGGCTCACCGGTTCAATGATGTGCAGGCTGACAACTGCTGAGATTAATTTCAGTTTCATCAACAGTAGTGGAGGCTTTAATAACCACGAGGCTAAATAATCTCACGCTTATTTTAGCTGAGACAAGAAACAGCCACCAATAAACGCAGCTCTTCCAATATGAATGACACGTGGTGCATGACGTCATAGACATCATGATGTCAAAGGTACCACCCACATGACTGTGACATCACAGACTGGAGTCAAGTACGTCATCAGCCAGGATCTGAATGCAATGCAACTCCTATTATTTAGGGAACAATTGTCCCAGAAATAAGAAAACGATGATGGTGAAAATTGTATTCATATTCTAGATGACATAAACAAGCTAGTTAGCAAAAGTTTAAATGGATACACGCTTGCAGTCTAAACAAAATATCAGGGAATATGCGAAGCAACGAATCTAATTGTAATTTGGTGGCAGAAAATCAAATTATCACAATATCATAACCATTGTAGCCTAGTTTGTGGTGAAAATCTAATTATCACAATATCATAACCATTATAGCCTAGTTTGTGCTGAAAATCAAATTATCACAATATCATAACCATTATAGCCTAGTTTGTGGTGAAAATCTAATTATCACAATATCATAACCATTATAGCCTAGTTTGTGGTGAAAATCTAATTATCACAATATCATAATCATTATAGCCGAGTTTGTGGTGAAAATCTAATTATCACAATATCATAACCATTATAGCCTAGTTTGTGGTGAAAATCTAATTATCACAATATCATAATCATTATAGCCTAGTTTGTGGTGAAAATCTAATTATCACAATATCATAACCATTGTAGCCTAGTTTGTAGTGAAACTCTAATTATCACAATATCATAACCATTATAGCCTAGTTTGTGGTGAAAATCTAATTATCACAATATCATAACCATTATAGCCTAGTTTGTGGTGAAAATCTAATTATCACAATATCATAACCATTATAGCCTAGTTTGTGGTGAAAATCTAATTATCACAATATCATAACCATTATAGCCTAGTTTGTGGTGAAAATCTAATTATCACAATATCATAACCATTGTAGCCTAGTTTGTAGTGAAAATCTAATTATCACAATATCATAACAATTATAGCCTAGTTTGTGGTGAAAATCTAATTATCACAATATCATAATCATTATAGCCGAGTTTGTGGTGAAAATCTAATTATCACAATATCATAATCATTATAGCCGAGTTTGTGGTGAAAATCTAATTATCACAATATCATAACCATTATAGCCTAGTTTGTGGTGAAAATCTAATTATCACAATATCATAACCATTATAGCCTAGTTTGTGGTGAAAATCTAATTATCACAATATCATAACCATTGTAGCCTAGTTTGTAGTGAAACTCTAATTATCACAATATCATAACCATTATAGCCTAGTTTGTGGTGAAAATCTAATTATCACAATATCATAACCATTATAGCCTAGTTTGTGGTGAAAATCTAATTATCACAATATCATAACCATTATAGCCTAGTTTGTGGTGAAAATCTAATTATCACAATATCATAACCATTATAGCCTAGTTTGTGGTGAAAATCTAATTATCACAATATCATAACCATTGTAGCCTAGTTTGTAGTGAAAATCTAATTATCACAATATCATAACAATTATAGCCTAGTTTGTGGTGAAAATCTAATTATCACAATATCATAACCATTGTAGCCTATTCTTAGTTTTTTCGGTAAAGTCACGTTGAAGAGAAACAACAAAATAACAAAATATATATAAAACAATAAAAAATTCTCACGACGTTTCGACCATAACTCAAACGGTCATCATCAGGTGTGTCGGTTTGCATAAATTTATTTTGAAAACGGCATATTTATTTATTTATATATATATAAAAAATAACGTTTGCGTCACGCGCAACGATTGGCAGTTTGCCCAGGACTAGTCCATCTTATTTTTGAAAAGAGGAGGGGGGAGACGAAATTTGTTTTTATGTATGCTGTCTGAAAGCCACTGTAAGCGTGAACAATCAATCAAGAACTGAAATGATTTATCAAATCTTTCCAATGATTGCTAAGAGTGACCATGAGTGACTGAGTGACTGTGTGAGTGACTGTGAGTGACTGTGAGTGACTGTGTGTGTGACTGTGTGAGTGACTGTGAGTGACTGAGTGACTCTGAGTGACGGTGAATGACTGTGAGTGACTATGAGTGACTGTGAGAGTGACTGTGAGTGACTCTGAGTGACTGTGTGATTGACTGAGTGACTGTGTGAGTGACTGTGTGAGTGACTGTGAGTGACTATGAGTGACTGAGTGACTGTGAGTGCCTCGGAGTGATTATGAGTGACTCTGAGTGACTGTGAGTGACTGAGTGACTCTGAGTGACTGTGAGTGACTCTGAGTGACTATGAGTGACGGTGTGAGTGAATGAGTGACTCTGAGTGACTATGAGTGACTGTGAGTGACTGTGAGTGACTGTAATTGACTGTGTGAGTGACTGTGTGAGTGACTGTGTGAGTGACTGTGTGAGTGACTGTGTGAGTGACTGTGAGTGACTGTGAGTGACTGTGTGAGTGACTGTGTGAGTGACTGTGAGTGACTACGAGTGACTGTGTGAGTGACTATGAGTGACTGTTTGATTGACTGTGTGAGTGACTGTGTGAGTGACTGTGTGGGTGACTGTGTGAGTGACTGTGTGGGTGACTATGATTGACTGAGTGACTTTAATTGGCTGTGTGAGTGACTATGAGTGACTATGAGTGTCTGTGTGTGTGACTCTGAGTGACTCGGAGTGACTCTGAATGACTGTGTGAGTGACTGTGTGAGTGACTGTGAGTTACTATGAGTGACTGAGTGACTTAATTGACTGTGCGAGTGACTATGAGTTACTGTGAGTGACTGTGAGTGTGACTCTGAGTGACTCTGAGTGACTATGAATGACTGTGTGAGTGACTGTGTGAGTGACTGTGAGTAACTGTGAGTGACTGTGAGTGACTATGCGTGACTGTGAGTGACTGTGTGAGTGACTGTGAGTGACTGCGAGTGACTGTGTGAGTGACTCTGAGTGACTGTGTGAGTGACTGTGTGAGTGACTGAGTGACTGTGAGTGACTATGAGTGAATATGAGTGACTATGAGTGACTGCGAATGACTGTAATTGACTGTGTGAGTGACTTTGAGTGACTGTGTGAGTGACTGAGTGATTCTGAGTGACTGTGTGAGAGACTGTGTGAGTGACTCTGAGTGACTGTGTGAGTGGCTGCAATTGACTGGTGAGTGACTATGAGTGACTAATTGACTGTGAGAATGACTGAGTGACTATGAGTGACTGTGTAAGTGACTATGAGTGACTATGAGTAACTGAGTGACTGTGTGACTGTGAGTGACTATGAGTGACTGTATGAGTGACTGTAATTGACTGTGTGAGTGACTATGACTGACTATGAGTGACTGTGTGAATGACTGTGTGAGTGAATGAGTGACTGTGTGATTGACTGTGTGAGTGACCCTGAGTGACTCTGATTGTGTGAGTGACTGTGAGTGACTTGAGTGACTATGAGTGGCTGTGTGAGTGGCTGTGTGAGTGACTGTGAGTGACTACGAGTGACTGTGTGAGTGACTGTGAGTGACTATGAGTGACTGAGTGACTGTGTGAGTCACTGTGTGAGTGACTGTGAGTGACTATGAGTGACTGTGTGAGTGACTGTGTGAGTGACTCTGAGTGACTGTGTGAGTGACTATGAGTGACTGTGAGTGACTGTGTGAGTGACTATGAGTGACTGTGAGTGACTGTGTTAGTGACTGAGTGATTTTGTGAGTGACTGTGATTGACTGTGAGTGACTGTGTGTGTGACTGTGTGAGTGACTGTGAGTGACTGAGTGACTCTGAGTGACGGTGAGTGACTCTGAGTGACTATGAGTGACTGTGTGAGTGACTGTGAGTGACTCTGAGTGACTGTGTGAGTGACTGAGTGACTGTGTGAGTGACTGTGAGTGACTATGAGTGATTGTGAGTGACTGAGTGACTCTGAGTGACTATGAGTGACTGTGTGAGTGACTGTGAGTCACTGTGAGTGACTGTGAGTGAGTGTGTGAGTGATTGTGAGTGACTGTGTGAGTGACTGTGAGTGACTGTGTGAGTGACTCTGAGTGACTTTGTGAGTGACTGTGAGTGACTGTGAGTGACTATGAGTGACTGTGTGACTGTGTGAGTGACTGTGTGACTGTGTGAGTGACTGAGTGACTGTGTGAGTGACTGTGAGTGACTATGAGTGACTGTGTGACTGTGTGAGTGACTATGAGTGACTGTGTGAGTGACTGTGTGAGTGACTGTGTGAGTGACTGTGAGTGAATGTGCGTGACTCAGATTGACTATAAGTGACTGTATGTGTGACTGTAATTGACTGTGAGTGACTATGAGTGACTATGAGTGACTGTGTGAGTGACTGTGTGAGTGACTATGAGTGACTGTGTGAGTGACTGTGTGAGGGACTGTGTGAGTGACTGTGTGAGTGACTGTGAGTAACTGTGAGTGACTATGATTGACTGTGTGAGTGACTGTTTGAGTGACTCTGAGTGACTGCGTGAGTGACAGTGAGTGACCATGAGTGACTGAGTGACTGTGTGATTGACTGTGAGTGACTGTGAGTGACTGTGTGTGTGACTGTGTGAGTGACTGTGAGTGACTGAGTGACTCTGAGTGAGGGTGAATGACTCTGAGTGACTATGAGTGACTGTGTGAGTGACTGTGAGTGACTCTGAGTGACTGTGTGAGTGACTGAGTGACTGTGTGAGTGACTGTGAGTGAGTATGAGTGATTATGAGTGACTGTGTGAGTGACTGTGAGTGACTGTGTGAGTGACTGTGAGTGACTGTGTGAGTGACTTTGTGAGTGACTGTGAGTGACTGTGAGTGACTATGAGTGACTGTGTGACTGTGTGAGTGACTGTGTGACTGTGTGAGTGACTGAGTGACTGTGTGAGTGACTGTGAGTGACTATGAGTGACTGTGTGAGTGACTGTGTGAGTGACTGTGTGAGTGACTCTGAGTGACTGTGTGAGTGACTGTGAGTGACCATGAGTGACTGAGTGACTGTGTCAGTGACTGTGAGCGACTGTGAGTGACTGTGTGAGTGACTGTGAGTGACTCTGAGTGACTGTGTGAGTGACTGTGAGTGACTATGAATGATTGTGAGTGACTGTGTGAGTGACTGTGTGTGACTGTGTGAGTGACTGTGAGTGACTGAGTGACTCTGAGTGACGGTGAATGACTCTGAGTGACTATGAGTGACTGTGTGAGTGACTGTGAGTGACTCTGAGTGACTGTGTGAGTGACCGAGTGACTGTGTGAGTGACTGTGAGTGACTATGAGTGATTGTGAGTGACTGAGTGACTCTGAGTGACTATGAGTGACTGTGTGAGTGACTGTGAGTGACTATGAGTGACTGTGAGTGACTGTGTGAGTGACTGTGAGTGACTGTGTGAGTGACTGTGAGTGACTGTGAGTGACTGTGTGAGTGACTTTGTGAGTGACTGTGAGTGACTGAGTGACTCTGAGTGACTGTGAGTGACTCTGAGTGACTATGAGTCACTGTGTGAGTGACTGTGAGTGACTATGGGTGACTGTGAGTGACTGTGTGAGTGACTGTGTGAGTGACTGTGAGTGACCATGAGTGACTGAGTGACTGTGTGAGTGACTGTGAGTGACTGTGAGTGACTGTTTGTGTGACTGTGTGAGTGACTGTGAGTGACTGAGTGACTCTGAGTGACGGTGAATGACTCTGAGTGACTATGAGTGACTGTGTGAGTGACTGTGAGTGACTGTGTGAGTGACTGTGTGAGTGACTGTGAGTAACTGTGAGTGACTATGAGTGACTGTGTGAGTGACTGTTTGAGTGACTCTGAGTGACTGCGTGAGTGACTGTGAGTGACCATGAGTGACTGAGTGACTGTGTGATTGACTGTGAGTGACTGTGAGTGACTGTGTGTGTGACTGTGTGAGTGACTGTGAGTGACTGAGTGACTCTGAGTGAGGGTGAATGACTCTGAGTGACTATGAGTGACTGTGTGAGTGACTGTGAGTGACTCTGAGTGACTGTGTGAGTGACTGAGTGACTGTGTGAGTGACTGTGAGTGAGTATGAGTGATTATGAGTGACTGTGTGAGTGACTGTGAGTGACTGTGTGAGTGACTGTGAGTGACTGTGTGAGTGACTTTGTGAGTGACTGTGAGTGACTATGAGTGACTGTGTGACTGTGTGAGTGACTGTGTGACTGTGTGAGTGACTGAGTGACTGTGTGAGTGACTGTGAGTGACTATGAGTGACTGTGTGAGTGACTGTGTGAGTGACTGTGTGAGTGACTCTGAGTGACTGTGTGAGTGACTGTGAGTGACCATGAGTGACTGAGTGACTGTGTCAGTGACTGTGAGCGACTGTGAGTGACTGTGTGAGTGACTGTGAGTGACTCTGAGTGACTGTGTGAGTGACTGTGAGTGACTATGAGTGATTGTGAGTGACTGTGTGAGTGACTGTGTGTGACTGTGTGAGTGACTGTGAGTGACTGAGTGACTCTGAGTGACGGTGAATGACTCTGAGTGACTATGAGTGACTGTGTGAGTGACTGTGAGTGACTCTGAGTGACTGTGTGAGTGACCGAGTGACTGTGTGAGTGACTGTGAGTGACTATGAGTGATTGTGAGTGACTGAGTGACTCTGAGTGACTATGAGTGACTGTGTGAGTGACTGTGAGTGACTATGAGTGACTGTGAGTGACTGTGTGAGTGACTGTGAGTGACTGTGTGAGTGACTGTGAGTGACTGTGTGAGTGACTTTGTGAGTGACTGTGAGTGACTGAGTGACTCTGAGTGACTGTGAGTGACTCTGAGTGACTATGAGTCACTGTGTGAGTGACTGTGAGTGACTATGGGTGACTGTGAGTGACTGTGTGAGTGACTGTGTGAGTGACTGTGAGTGACCATGAGTGACTGAGTGACTGTGTGAGTGACTGTGAGTGACTGTGAGTGACTGTTTGTGTGACTGTGTGAGTGACTGTGAGTGACTGAGTGACTCTGAGTGACGGTGAATGACTCTGAGTGACTATGAGTGACTGTGTGAGTGACTGTGAGTGACTCTGAGTGACTGTGTGAGTGACTGTGAGTGACTATGAGTGATTGTGAGTGACTGTGTGAGTGACTGTGAGTGACTGTGTGAGTGACTGTGAGTGACTGTGTGAGTGACTTTGTGAGTGACTGTGAGTGACTGTGAGTGACTGTGTGACTGTGTGAGTGACTGTGTGACTGTGTGAGTGACTGAGTGACTGTGTGAGTGACTGTGAGTGACTATGAGTGACTGTGTGACTGTGTGAGTGACTGTGTGAGTGATTCTGAGTGACTGTGTGAGTGACTGTGAGTGACCATGAGTGACTGAGTGACTGTGTCAGTGACTGTGAGTGACTGTGAGTGACTGTGTGTGTGACTGTGTGAGTGACTGTGAGTGACTGAGTGACTCTGAGTGACGGTGAATGACTCTGAGTGACTATGAGTGACTGTGTGAGTGACTGTGAGTGGCTCTGAGTGACTGTGTGAGTGACTGAGTGACTGTGTGAGTGACTGTGAGTGACTATGAGTGATTGTGAGTGACTGAGTGACTCTGAGTGACTATGAGTGACTGTGTGAGTGACTGTGAGTGACTATGAGTGACTGTGAGTGACTGCGTGAGTGACTGTGAGTGACTGTGTGAGTGACTGTGAGTGACTGTGTGAGTGACTTTGTGAGTGATTGTGAGTGACTGTGAGTGACTATGAGTGACTGTGTGACTGTGTGAGTGACTGTGCGACTGTGTGAGTGACTGAGTGACTGTGTGAGTGACTGTGAGTGACTATGAGTGACTGTGTGACTGTGTGAGTGACTATGAGTGACTGTGTGAGTGACTGTGAGTGAATGTGAGTGACTGTGTGAGTGACTGTGTGAGTGACTCTGAGTGACTGTGTGAGTGACTGTGAGTGACCATGAGTGACTGAGTGACTGTGTCAGTGACTGTGAGTGACTGTGTGTGACTGTGTGTGTGACTGTGTGAGTGACTGTGAGTGACTGAGTGACTCTGAGTGACGGTGAGTGACTCTGAGTGACTATGAGTGACTGTGTGAGTGACTGTGAGTGACTCTGAGTGACTGTAGGAGTGACTGAGTGACTGAGTGAGTGACTGTGAGTGACTATGAGTGATTGTGAGTGACTGAGTGACTCTGAGTGACTATGAGTGACTGTGTGAGTGACTGTGAGTGACTATGAGTGACTGTGAGTGACTGTGTGAGTGACTGTGAGTGACTGTGTGAGTGACTGTGAGTGACTGTGTGAGTGACTTTGTGAGTGACTGTGAGTGACTGTGAGTGACTATGAGTGACTGTGTGACTGTGTGAGTGACTGTGTGACTGTGTGAGTGACTGAGTGACTGTGTGAGTGACTGTGAGTGACTATGAGTGACTGTGTGACTGTGTGAGTGACTATGAGTGACTGTGTGAGTGACTGTGAGTGAATGTGAGTGACTCTGAGTGACTGTGTGAGTGACTATGAGTGACTGTATGTGTGACTGTAATTGACTGTGAGTGACAATGAGTGACTATGAGTGACTGTGTGAGTGACTGTGTGAGTGACTGAGTGACCGTGTGAGTGACTGAGTGACTAATTGACTGTGAATGACTGTGAATGACTATGAGTGACTGTGTGAGTGACTATGAGTGAATTGTGTGAGCGACCCACCCACTCAATCACCCACTCAATCACCCACTTACTCACCCACTCACTCACTCACCCACTCACTCACCCACTCACCCACTCACTCACCCACTCACACACTCACCCACTCACCCAATCACACAATCACCCACTCACTCACCCACTCACCCATTCACTCACTCACCCACTCACCCACTCACTCACCCACTCACTCACCAATTCACCCACCCACTCACCCACTCACTCACCCACTCACCACTCACTCACCCACACAGCCACTCACTCACCCATTCACTCACCCACTCACTCACCCACTCACTCACCCACACACTCACCCTTTCACTCACCCACTCACTCACCCACTCACTCACTCACCCACTCACTCACTCACCCATTCACCCATCCACTCACCCACTCACTCACCCACTCACCATCTCACTCACTCACCATCTCACTCACCCATCCACTCACCCACTCACTCACCATCTCACTCACCCACTCACTCACCATCTCACTCACCATCTCACATTCTCACTCACCATCTCACCCACCCACTGTAGCCTTAACAAACTGTTGTGGCAAGTGGTGCTAGACAGTAACTATGAAGGCCGGCACGGCACTCGTGTGGGTGGGTGGCCAGCACCACGCGTGGACACCTTCCTCACCCCTGTGGGTGACTGTGAGTGACTGTGTGAGTGACTGTGTGAGTGACTGTGAGTGACTGTGAGTGACTATGAGTGACTGTGTGAGTGACTGTGTGAGTGACCATGAGTGACTGAGTGACTGTGTCAGTGACTGTGAGTGACTGTGAGTGACTGTGTGCGTGACTGTGAGTGACTGTGAGTGACTGTGTGAGTGACTGTGAGTGACTATGAGTGATTGTGAGTGACTGTGTGAGTGACTGTGTGTGACTGTGTGAGTGACTGTGAGTGACTGAGTGACTCTGAGTGACGGTGAATGACTCTGAGTGACTATGAGTGACTGTGTGAGTGACTGTGAGTGACTCTGAGTGACTGTGTGAGTGACCGAGTGACTGTGTGAGTGACTGTGAGTGACTATGAGTGATTGTGAGTGACTGAGTGACTCTGAGTGACTATGAGTGACTGTGTGAGTGACTGTGAGTGACTATGAATGACTGTGAGTGACTGTGTGAGTGACTGTGAGTGACTGTGTGAGTGACTGTGAGTGACTGTGTGAGTGACTTTGTGAGTGACTGTGAGTGACTGAGTGACTCTGAGTGACTGTGAGTGACTCTGAGTGACTATGAGTCACTGTGTGAGTGACTGTGAGTGACTATGGGTGACTGTGAGTGACTGTGTGAGTGACTGTGTGAGTGACTGTGAGTGACCATGAGTGACTGAGTGACTGTGTGAGTGACTGTGAATGACTGTGAGTGACTGTTTGTGTGACTGTGTGAGTGACTGTGAGTGACTGAGTGACTCTGAGTGACGGTGAATGACTCTGAGTGACTATGAGTGACTGTGTGAGTGACTGTGAGTGACTCTGAGTGACTGTGTGAGTGACTGTGAGTGACTATGAGTGATTGTGAGTGACTGTGTGAGTGACTGTGAGTGACTGTGTGAGTGACTGTGAGTGACTGTGTGAGTGACTTTGTGAGTGACTGTGAGTGACTGTGAGTGACTATGAGTGACTGTGTGACTGTGTGAGTGACTGTGTGACTGTGTGAGTGACTGAGTGACTGTGTGAGTGACTGTGAGTGACTATGAGTGACTGTGTGACTGTGTGAGTGACTGTGTGAGTGACTCTGAGTGACTGTGTGAGTGACTGTGAGTGACCATGAGTGACTGAGTGACTGTGTCAGTGACTGTGAGTGACTGTGAGTGACTGTGTGTGTGACTGTGTGAGTGACTGTGAGTGACTGAGTGACTCTGAGTGACGGTGAATGACTCTGAGTGACTATGAGTGACTGTGTGAGTGACTGTGAGTGGCTCTGAGTGACTGTGTGAGTGACTGAGTGACTGTGTGAGTGACTGTGAGTGACTATGAGTGATTGTGAGTGACTGAGTGACTCTGAGTGACTATGAGTGACTGTGTGAGTGACTGTGAGTGACTATGAGTGACTGTGAGTGACTGAGTGAGTGACTGTGAGTGACTGTGTGAGTGACTGTGAGTGACTGTGTGAGTGACTTTGTGAGTGACTGTGAGTGACTGTGAGTGACTATGAGTGACTGTGTGACTGTGTGAGTGACTGTGCGACTGTGTGAGTGACTGAGTGACTGTGTGAGTGACTGTGAGTGACTATGAGTGACTGTGTGACTGTGTGAGTGACTATGAGTGACTGTGTGAGTGACTGTGAGTGAATGTGAGTGACTGTGTGAGTGACTGTGTGAGTGACTCTGAGTGACTGTGTGAGTGACTGTGAGTGACCATGAGTGACTGAGTGACTGTGTCAGTGACTGTGAGTGACTGTGTGTGACTGTGTGTGTGACTGTGTGAGTGACGGTGAGTGACTGAGTGACTCTGAGTGACGGTGAGTGACTCTGAGTGACTATGAGTGACTGTGTGAGTGACTGTGAGTGACTCTGAGTGACTGTAGGAGTGACTGAGTGACTGTGTGAGTGACTGTGAGTGACTATGAGTGATTGTGAGTGACTGAGTGACTCTGAGTGACTATGAGTGACTGTGTGAGTGACTGTGAGTGACTATGAGTGACTGTGAGTGACTGTGTGAGTGACTGTGAGTGACTGTGTGAGTGACTGTGAGTGACTGTGTGAGTGACTTTTTGAGTGACTGTGAGTGACTGTGAGTGACTATGAGTGACTGTGTGACTGTGTGAGTGACTGTGTGACTGTGTGAGTGACTGAGTGACTGTGTGAGTGACTGTGAGTGACTATGAGTGACTGTGTGACTGTGTGAGTGACTATGAGTGACTGTGTGAGTGACTGTGAGTGAATGTGAGTGACTCTGAGTGACTGTCTGAGTGACTATGAGTGACTGTATGTGTGACTGTAATTGACTGTGAGTGACAATGAGTGACTATGAGTGACTGTGTGAGTGACTGTGTGAGTGACTGAGTGACCGTGTGAGTGACTGAGTGACTAATTGACTGTGAATGACTGTGAATGACTATGAGTGACTGTGTGAGTGACTATGAGTGACTTGTGTGAGCGACCCACCCACTCAATCACCCACTCAATCACCCACTTACTCACCCACTCACTCACTCACCCACTCACTCACCCACTCACCCACTCACTCACCCACTCACACACTCACCCACTCACCCAATCACACAATCACCCACTCACTCACCCACTCACCCATTCACTCACTCACCCACTCACCCACTCACTCACCCACTCACTCACCAATTCACCCACCCACTCACCCACTCACTCACCCACTCACCACTCACTCACCCACACAGCCACTCACTCACCCATTCACTCACCCACTCACTCACCCACTCACTCACCCACACACTCACCCTTTCACTCACCCACTCACTCACCCACTCACTCACTCACTCACCCTCACACTCACCCACTCACTCACCCACTCACCCACTCACTCACCCACTTACTCACCCACTCACTCACTCACCCACTCACTCACCCATTCACACACTCACTCACTCACCCACTCACTGACCCACTTTACTCACCCACCCACTCACTCACCCACTCACACACCCACTCACTTACGCACTCACTTACCCACTCACCCACTCACTCACCCACTCACCCATTCACTCACTCACCCACTCACTTACCCACTCACTCACCAATTCACCCACCCACTCACCCACTCACTCACCCACTCACCACTCACTCACCCACTCACTCACCCATTCACTCACCAACTCACTCACCCACTCACTCACTCACCCACACACTCACCCACTCACTCACCTACTCACTCACTCACCCACTCACTCACCCACTCACTCACTCACTCACCCACTCACTCACCCACTCACTCACTCTCACACTCACCCACTCACTCACCCACTCACCCACTCACTCACTCATCCACTCACTCACTCATCAACCCACCCACTCACTCATCCACTCACTCACCCACTCACTCACTCACCCATTCACCCATCCACTCACCCACTCACTCACCCACTCACCATCTCACTCACTCACCATCTCACTCACCCATCCACTCACCCACTCACTCACCATCTCACTCACCCACTCACTCACCATCTCACTCACCATCTCACATTCTCACTCACCATCTCACCCACCCACTGTAGCCTTAACAAACTGTTGTGGCAAGTGGTGCTAGACAGTAACTATGAAGGCCGGCACGGCACTCGTGTGGGTGGGTGGCCAGCACCACGCGTGGACACCTTCCTCACCCCTGTGGGTGACTGTGAGTGACTGTGTGAGTGACTGTGTGAGTGACTGTGTGAGTGACTGTGAGTGACTGTGAGTGACTATGAGTGACTGTGTGAGTGACTGTGTGAGTGACCATGAGTGACTGAGTGACTGTGTCAGTGACTGTGAGTGACTGTGAGTGACTGTGTGCGTGACTGTGAGTGACTGTGAGTGACTGTGTGAGTGACTGTGAGTGACTATGAGTGATTGTGAGTGACTGTGTGAGTGACTGTGTGTGACTGTGTGAGTGACTGTGAGTGACTGAGTGACTCTGAGTGACGGTGAATGACTCTGAGTGACTATGCGTGACTGTGTGAGTGACTGTGAGTGACTCTGAGTGACTGTGTGAGTGACCGAGTGACTGTGTGAGTGACTGTGAGTGACTATGATTGATTGTGAGTGACTGAGTGACTCTGAGTGACTATGAGTGACTGTGTGAGTGACTGTGAGTGACTATGAATGACTGTGAGTGACTGTGTGAGTGACTGTGAGTGACTGTGTGAGTGACTGTGAGTGACTGTGTGAGTGACTTTGTGAGTGACTGTGAGTGACTGAGTGACTCTGAGTGACTGTGAGTGACTCTGAGTGACTATGAGTCACTGTGTGAGTGACTGTGAGTGACTATGGGTGACTGTGAGTGACTGTGTGAGTGACTGTGTGAGTGACTGTGAGTGACCATGAGTGACTGAGTGACTGTGTGAGTGACTGTGAGTGACTGTGAGTGACTGTTTGTGTGACTGTGTGAGTGACTGTGAGTGACTGAGTGACTCTGAGTGACGGTGAATGACTCTGAGTGACTATGAGTGACTGTGTGAGTGACTGTGAGTGACTCTGAGTGACTGTGTGAGTGACTGTGAGTGACTATGAGTGATTGTGAGTGACTGTGTGAGTGACTGTGAGTGACTGTGTGAGTGACTGTGAGTGACTGTGTGAGTGACTTTGTGAGTGACTGTGAGTGACTGTGAGTGACTATGAGTGACTGTGTGACTGTGTGAGTGACTGTGCGACTGTGTGAGTGACTGAGTGACTGTGTGAGTGACTGTGAGTGACTATGAGTGACTGTGTGACTGTGTGAGTGACTATGAGTGACTGTGTGAGTGACTGTGAGTAAATGTGAGTGACTGTGTGAGTGACTGTGTGAGTGACTCTGAGTGACTGTGTGAGTGACTGTGAGTGACCATGAGTGACTGAGTGACTGTGTCAGTGACTGTGAGTGACTGTGTGTGACTGTGTGTGTGACTGTGTGAGTGACTGTGAGTGACTGAGTGACTCTGAGTGACGGTGAGTGACTCTGAGTGACTAAGAGTGACTGTGTGAGTGACTGTGAGTGACTCTGAGTGACTGTAGGAGTGACTGAGTGACTGTGTGAGTGACTGTGAGTGACTATGAGTGATTGTGAGTGACTGAGTGACTCTGAGTGACTATGAGTGACTGTGTGAGTGACTGTGAGTGACTATGAGTGACTGTGAGTGACTGTGTGAGTGACTGTGAGTGACTGTGTGAGTGACTGTGAGTGACTGTGTGAGTGACTTTGTGAGTGAATGTGAGTGACTGTGAGTGACTATGAGTGACTGTGTGACTGTGTGAGTGACTGTGTGACTGTGTGAGTGACTGAGTGACTGTGTGAGTGACTGTGAGTGACTATGAGTGACTGTGTGACTGTGTGAGTGACTATGAGTGATTGTGTGAGTGACTGTGAGTGAATGTGAGTGACTCTGAGTGACTGTGTGAGTGACTATGAGTGACTGTATGTGTGACTGTAATTGACTGTGAGTGACAATGAGTGACTATGAGTGACTGTGTGAGTGACTGTGTGAGTGACTGAGTGACCGTGTGAGTGACTGAGTGACTAATTGACTGTGAATGACTGTGAATGACTATGAGTGACTGTGTGAGTGACTATGAGTGACTTGTGTGAGCGACCCACCCACTCAATCACCCACTCAATCACCCACTTACTCACCCACTCACTCACTCACCCACTCACTCACCCACTCACCCACTCACTCACCCACTCACACACTCACCCACTCACCCAATCACACAATCACCCACTCACTCACCCACTCACCCATTCACTCACTCACCCACTCACCCACTCACTCACCCACTCACTCACCAATTCACCCACCCACTCACCCACTCACTCACCCACGCACCACTCACTCACCCACACAGCCACTCACTCACCCATTCACTCACCCACTCATTCACCCACTCACTCACCCACACACTCACCCTTTCACTCACCCACTCACTCACCCACTCACTCACCCACTCACTCACCCTCACACTCACCCACTCACTCACCCACTCACCCACTCACTCACCCACTTACTCACCCACTCACTCACTCACCCACTCACTCACCCATTCACACACTCACTCACTCACCCACTCACTCACCCACTTTACTCACCCACCCACTCACTCACCCACTCACACACTCACACACCCACTCACTTACGCACTCACTTACCCACTCACCCACTCACTCACCCACTCACCCATTCACTCACTCACCCACTCACTTACCCACTCACTCACCAATTCACCCACCCACTCACCCACTCACTCACCCACTCACCACTCACTCACCCACTCACTCACCCATTCACTCACCAACTCACTCACCCACTCACTCACTCACCCACACACTCACCCACTCACTCACCTACTCACTCACTCACCCACTCACTCACCCACTCACTCACTCACTCACCCACTCACTCACCCACTCACTCACTCTCACACTCACCCACTCACTCACCCACTCACCCACTCACTCACTCATCCACTCACTCACTCATCAACCCACCCACTCACTCATCCACTCACTCACTCACCCACTCACTCACTCACCCATTCACCCATCCACTCACCCACTCACTCACCCACTCACCATCTCACTCACTCACCATCTCACTCACCCATCCACTCACCCACTCACTCACCATCTCACTCACCCACTCACTCACCATCTCACCCACCCACTGTAGCCTTAACAAACTGTTGTGGCAAGTGGTGCTAGACAGTAACTATGAAGGCCGGCACGGCACTCGTGTGGGTGGGTGGCCAGCACCACGCGTGGACACCTTCCTCACCCCTGTGGGTGACTGTGAGTGACTGTGTGAGTGACTGTGTGAGTGACTGTGAGTGACTGTGAGTGACTATGAATGACTGTGTGAGTGACTGTGTGAGTGACCATGAGTGACTGAGTGACTGTGTCAGTGACTGTGAGTGACTGTGAGTGACTGTGTGAGTGACTGTGAGTGACTGTGAGTGACTGTGTGAGTGACTGTGAGTGACTATGAGTGATTGTGAGTGACTGTGTGAGTGACTGTGTGTGACTGTGTGAGTGACTGTGAGTGACTGAGTGACTCTGAGTGACGGTGAATGACTCTGAGTGACTATGAGTGACTGTGTGAGTGACTGTGAGTGACTCTGAGTGACTGTGTGAGTGACCGAGTGACTGTGTGAGTGACTGTGAGTGACTATGATTGATTGTGAGTGACTGAGTGACTCTGAGTGACTATGAGTGACTGTGTGAGTGACTGTGAGTGACTATGAATGACTGTGAGTGACTGTGTGAGTGACTGTGAGTGACTGTGTGAGTGACTGTGAGTGACTGTGTGAGTGACTTTGTGAGTGACTGTGAGTGACTGAGTGACTCTGAGTGACTGTGAGTGACTCTGAGTGACTATGAGTCACTGTGTGAGTGACTGTGAGTGACTATGGGTGACTGTGAGTGACTGTGTGAGTGACTGTGTGAGTGACTGTGAGTGACCATGAGTGACTGAGTGACTGTGTGAGTGACTGTGAGTGACTGTGAGTGACTGTTTGTGTGACTGTGTGAGTGACTGTGAGTGACTGAGTGACTCTGAGTGACGGTGAATGACTCTGAGTGACTATGAGTGACTGTGTGAGTGACTGTGAGTGACTCTGAGTGACTGTGTAAGTGACTGTGAGTGACTATGAGTGATTGTGAGTGACTGTGTGAGTGACTGTGTGAGTGACTGTGAGTGACTGTGTGAGTGACTTTGTGAGTGACTGTGAGTGACTGTGAGTGACTATGAGTGACTGTGTGACTGTGTGAGTGACTGTGTGACTGTGTGAGTGACTGAGTGACTGTGTGAGTGACTGTGAGTGACTATGAGTGACTGTGTGACTGTGTGAGTGACTGTGTGAGTGACTCTGAGTGACTGTGTGAGTGACTGTGAGTGACCATGAGTGACTGAGTGACTGTGTCAGTGACTGTGAGTGACTGTGAGTGACTGTGTGTGTGACTGTGTGAGTGACTGTGAGTGACTGAGTGACTCTGAGTGACGGTGAATGACTCTGAGTGACTATGAGTGACTGTGTGAGTGACTGTGAGTGGCTCTGAGTGACTGTGTGAGTGACTGAGTGACTGTGAGTGACTATGAGTGATTGTGAGTGACTGAGTGACTCTGAGTGACTATGAGTGACTGTGTGAGTGACTGTGAGTGACTATGAGTGACTGTGAGTGACTGTGTGAGTGACTGTGAGTGACTGTGTGAGTGACTGTGAGTGACTGTGTGAGTGACTTTGTGAGTGACTGTGAGTGACTGTGAGTGACTATGAGTGACTGTGTGACTGTGTGAGTGACTGTGTGACTGTGTGAGTGACTGAGTGACTGTGTGAGTGACTGTGAGTGACTATGAGTGACTGTGTGACTGTGTGAGTGACTATGAGTGACTGTGTGAGCGACTGTGAGTGAATGTGAGTGACTCTGAGTGACTGTGTGAGTGACTATGAGTGACTGTATGTGTGACTGTAATTGACTGTGAGTGACAATGAGTGACTATGAGTGACGTTGTGAGTGATTGTGTGAGTGACTGAGTGACCGTGTGAGTGACTGAGTGACTAATTGACTGTGAATGACTGTGAATGACTATGAGTGACTGTGTGAGTGACTATGAGTGACTTGTGTGAGCGACCCACCCACTCAATCACCCACTCAATCACCCACTTACTCACCCACTCACTCACTCACCCACTCACTCACCCACTCACCCACTCACTCACCCACTCACACACTCACCCACTCACCCAATCACACAATCACCCACTCACTCACCCACTCACCCATTCACTCACTCACCCACTCACCCACTCACTCACCCACTCACTCACCAATTCACCCACCCACTCACCCACTCACTCACCCACTCACCACTCACTCACCCACACAGCCACTCACTCACCCATTCACTCACCCACTCACTCACCCACTCACTCACCCACACACTCACCCTTTCACTCACCCACTCACTCACCCACTCACTCACCCACTCACTCACCCTCACACTCACCCACTCACTCACCCACTCACCCACTCACTCACCCACTTACTCACCCACTCACTCACTCACCCACTCACTCACCCATTCACACACTCACTCACTCACCCACTCACTCACCCACTTTACTCACCCACCCACTCACTCACACACTCACACACCCACTCACTTACGCATTCACTTACCCACTCACCCACTCACTCACCCACTCACCCATTCACTCACTCACCCACTCACTTACCCACTCACTCACCAATTCACCCACCCACTCACCCACTCACTCACCCACTCACCACTCACTCACCCACTCACTCACCCATTCACTCACCAACTCACTCACCCACTCACTCACCCACACACTCACCCACTCACTCACCTACTCACTCACTCACTCACCCACTCACTCACCCACTCACTCACTCACTCACCCACTCACTCACCCACTCACTCTCACACTCACCCACTCACTCACCCACTCACTCACTCATCCACTCACTCACTCATCAACCCACCCACTCACTCATCCACTCACTCACTCACCCACTCACTCACTCACCCATTCACCCATCCACTCACCCACTCACTCACCCACTCACCACTCACTCACCCACACAGCCACTCACTCACCCATTCACTCACCCACTCACTCACCCACTCACTCACCCACACACTCACCCTTTCACTCACCCACTCACTCACCCACTCACTCACCCACTCACTCACCCTCACACTCACCCACTCACTCACCCACTCACCCACTCACTCACCCACTTACTCACCCACTCACTCACTCACCCACTCACTCACCCATTCACACACTCACTCACTCACCCACTCACTCACCCACTTTACTCACCCACCCACTCACTCACACACTCACACACCCACTCACTTACGCATTCACTTACCCACTCACCCACTCACTCACCCACTCACCCATTCACTCACTCACCCACTCACTTACCCACTCACTCACCAATTCACCCACCCACTCACCCACTCACTCACCCACTCACCACTCACTCACCCACTCACTCACCCATTCACTCACCAACTCACTCACCCACTCACTCACCCACACACTCACCCACTCACTCACCTACTCACTCACTCACTCACCCACTCACTCACCCACTCACTCACTCACTCACCCACTCACTCACCCACTCACTCTCACACTCACCCACTCACTCACCCACTCACTCACTCATCCACTCACTCACTCATCAACCCACCCACTCACTCATCCACTCACTCACTCACCCACTTACTCACTCACCATTCACCCATCCACTCACCCACTCACTCACCCACTCACCATCTCACTCACTCACCATCTCACTCACCCATCCACTCACCCACTCACTCACCATCTCACTCACGCACTCACCCACTCACTCACCATCTCACCCACCCACTGTAGCCTTAACAAACTGTTGTGGCAAGTGGTGCTAGACAGTAACTATGAAGGCCGGCACGGCACTCGTGTGGGTGGGTGGCCAGCACCACGCGTGGACACCTTCCTCACCCCTGTGGGTGACTGTGAGTGACTGTGTGAGTGACTGTGAGTGACTGTGTGAGTGACTGTGTGAGTGACTGTGTGAGTGACTGTGAGTGACTGTGTGAGTGACTGTGAGTGACTGTGTGAGTGACTGTGTGAGTGACTGTGTGAGTAACTGTGTGAGTGACTATGAGTGACTGTGTGAGTGACTGAGTGACTGTGTGAGTGACTGTGTGAGTGAATGAGTGACTGTGTGAGTGACTGGGGAGCGATAGTGTAGCGGTTAGCACGCTGCGCTATGAACCTGGCGACCCGGGTTCGATTCCCGCTCACGGCCAACACCAGTGACGATTATCTGAACCGGTCCCGGGCCTCCCCTAGGTCGACTCAGCCTCAAATGAGTACCTGGTGCGGTGTGTAAACATTGCCACTAGGGAGACAAAGGCGGTCGGGCGTGGTGCTGGCCACCCACCCCCTCGTGTACCGTTCCGGCCTTCATAGGTGCTCGCTAACAGCACTTGCCCCTACAGTCTGTTAAGGCTATATGGGGGATCTTTGTCTTTGGTGTGAGTGACTGAGTGACTAATTGACTGTGAATAACTGTGAGTGACTATGAGTGACTTGTGTGAGCGACCCACCCACTCAATCACCCACTCAATCACCCACTTACTCACCCACTCACTCACTCACCCACTCACTCACCCACTCACCCACTCACTCACCCACTCACTCACCAATTCACCCACCCACTCACCCACTCACTCACCCACTCACCACTCACTCACTCACCCACTCACTCAACCACTCACTCACCCACTCACTCACCCTCACACTCACCCACTCACTCACCCACTCACCCACTCACTCACCCACTTACTCACCCACTCACTCACTCACCCACTCACTCACCCAATCACCCACTCACACACTCACTCACTCACCCACTCACTCACCCACTTTACTCACCCACCCACTCACTCACCCACTCACACACTCACTCACCAACTCACTTACGCACTCACTTACCCACTCACCCACTCACTCACCCACTCACCCATTCACTCACTCACTCACCCACTCACCCACTCACTCACCCACTCACTCACCAATTCACCCACCCACTCACTCACCCACTCACCACTCACTCACCCACTCACTCACCCATTCACTCACCAACTCACTCACCCACTCACTGACTCACCCACAAACTCACACACTCACTCACCCACTCACTCACTCACCCACTCACACACCCACTCACTCACTCACTCACCCACTCACTCACCCACTCACTCACTCACCAACCCACACACTCACTCACCCACTCACTCACTCACCCACTCACTCACTCACTAACTCACCCATTCACCCATCCACTCACCCACAAACTCACCCACTCACCACCCACTCACTCACCCACGCACTCACTCACCCACTAAATCACCCACTCACTCCCCATCTCACTCACCCACTCGCTCACCATCTCACTCACCCACTCACTCACCCTCTCATTCCCCCACTCAATCACCCACTCGCTCGACATCTCACTCACTCACCATCTCACTCACCCTCTCATTCACCCACTCACTCACCATCTTACTCACCATCTCCCTCACCCACTCATTCACCCACTCACTCACCATCTCACTCACGCACTCACCCACTCACTCACCATCTCACCCACCCACTGTAGCCTTAACAAACTGTTGTGGCAAGTGGTGCTAGACAGTAACTATGAAGGCCGGCACGGCACTCGTGTGGGTGGGTGGCCAGCACCACGCGTGGACACCTTCCTCACCCCTGTGGGTGACTGTGAGTGACTGTGTGTGACTGTGTAATTGACTGTGTGAGTGACTGTGTGAGTGACTGTGAGTGACTGTGTGAGTGACTGTGTGTGGCTGTGTGAGTGACTGTGTGAGTGATTATATGAGTGACTGTGAGTGACTGTGTGAGTGACTGTGAGTGACTGTGTGAGTGACTGTGTGACTGTGTGAGTGACTGAGTGACTGTGTGAGTGACTGTGAGTCACTATGAGTGACTGAGTGACTGTGTGAGTGACTATGAGTGACTGTGTGAGTGACTGTGTGAGTGACTGTGAGTGAATGTGAGTGACTCTGAGTGACTGCGTGAGTGACTATGAGTGACTGTATGTGTGACTGTAATTGACTGTGAGTGACTATGAGTGACTATGAGTGACTGTGTGAGTGACTGTGTGAGTGAATGAGTGACTGTGTGAGTGACTGGGGAGCGATAGTGTAGCGGTTAGCACGCTGCGCTATGAACCTGGCGACCCGGGTTCGATTCCCGCTCACGGCCAACACCAGTGACGATTATCTGAACCGGTCCCGGGCCTCCCCTAGGTCGACTCAGCCTCAAATGAGTACCTGGTGCGGTGTGTAAACATTGCCACTAGGGAGACAAAGGCGGTCGGGCGTGGTGCTGGCCACCCACCCCCTCGTGTACCGTTCCGGCCTTCATAGGTGCTCGCTAACAGCACTTGCCCCTACAGTCTGTTAAGGCTATATGGGGGATCTTTGTCTTTGTCTTTTGTGTGAGTGACTGAGTGACTAATTGACTGTGAATAACTGTGAATGACTATGAGTGACTTGTGTGAGCGACCCACCCACTCAATCACCCACTCAATCACCCACTTACTCACCCACTCACTCACTCACTCACCCACTCACTCACCCACTCACCCACTCACTCACCCACTCACACACTCACCCACTCACTCACCCATTCACTCACTCACCCACTCACTCACCAATTCACCCACCCACTCACCCACTCACTCACCCACTCACCACTCACTCACCCACTCACTCACTCACCCAATCACTCACCCACTCACTCACCCACTCACTCACTCACCCACACACTCACCCACTCACTCACCCACTCACTCACTCACCCACTCACTCAACCACTCACTCACCCACTCACTCACCCTCACACTCACCCACTCACTCACCCACTCACCCACTCACTCACCCACTTACTCACCCACTCACTCACTCACCCACTCACTCACCCAATCACCCACTCACACACTCACTCACTCACCCACTCACTCACCCACTTTACTCACCCACCCACTCACTCACCCACTCACACACTCACTCACCAACTCACTTACGCACTCACTTACCCACTCACCCACTCACTCACCCACTCACCCATTCACTCACTCACTCACCCACTCACCCACTCACTCACCCACTCACTCACCAATTCACCCACCCACTCACTCACCCACTCACCACTCACTCACCCACTCACTCACTCACCAACCCACACACTCACTCACCCACTCACTCACTCACCCACTCACTCACTAACTCACCCATTCACCCATCCACTCACCCACTCACTCACCCACTCACCACCCACTCACTCACCCACGCACTCACTCACCCACTAAATCACCCACTCACTCCCCATCTCACTCACCCACTCGCTCACCATCTCACTCACCCACTCACTCACCCTCTCATTCCCCCACTCAATCACCCACTCGCTCGACATCTCACTCACTCACCCACTCACTCACCCACTCACTCACTCACCCACTCACTCACCATCTCACTCACCCTCTCATTCACCCACTCACTCACCATCTTACTCACCATCTCCCTCACCCACTCACTCACCCACTCACTCACCATCTCACTCACGCACTCACCGACTCACTCACCATCTCACCCACCCACTGTAGCCTTAACAAACTGTTGTGGCAAGTGGTGCTAGACAGTAACTATGAAGGCCGGCACGGCACTCGTGTGGGTGGGTGGCCAGCACCACGCGTGGACACCTTCCTCACCCCTGTGGGTGACTGTGAGTGACTGTGTGAGTGACTGTGTGAGTGACTGTGAGTGACTGTGTGAGTGACTGTGAGTGACTGTGTGAGTGACTGTGAGTGACTGTGTGAGTGACTGTGTAAGTGACTGTTTGAGTGACTGTGAGTGACTGTGAGTGACTGTGTGAGTGACTGTGTGAGTGACTATTAGTGACTGTGAGTGACTGTGAGTGACTGTGTGAGTGACTGTGTGAGTGACTGTGAGTGACTGTGAGTGACTGTGTGAGTGACTGTGTGAGTGACTGTGAGTGACTGTGTGAGTGACTGTGAGTGACTGTGAGTGACTGTGAGTGACTGTGTGACTGTGTGAGTGACTGTGTGACTGTGTGAGTGACTGTGTGACTGTGTGAGTGACTGAGTGACTGTGTGAGTGACTGTGAGTCACTATGAGTGACTGAGTGACTGTGTGAGTGACTATGAGTGACTGTGTGAGTGACTGTGTGAGTGACTGTGAGTGAATGTGAGTGACTCTGAGTAACTGTGTGAGTGACTATGAGTGACTGTATGTGTGACTGTAATTGACTGTGAGTGACTATGAGTGACTGTGTGAGTGACTGTGTGAGTGAATGAGTGACTGTGTGAGTGACTGAGTGACTGTGTGAGTGACTGTGTGAGTGAATGAGTGACTGTGTGAGTGACTGGGGAGCGATAGTGTAGCGGTTAGCACGCTGCGCTATGAACCTGGCGACCCGGGTTCGATTCCCGCTCACGGCCAACACCAGTGACGATTATCTGAACCGGTCCCGGGCCTCCCCTAGGTCGACTCAGCCTCAAATGAGTACCTGGTGCGGTGTGTAAACATTGCCACTAGGGAGACAAAGGCGGTCGGGCGTGGTGCTGGCCACCCACCCCCTCGTGTACCGTTCCGGCCTTCATAGGTGCTCGCTAACAGCACTTGCCCCTACAGTCTGTTAAGGCTATATGGGGGATCTTTGTCTTTTGTGTGAGTGACTGAGTGACTAATTGACTGTGAATAACTGTGAATGACTATGAGTGACTTGTGTGAGCGACCCACCCACTCAATCACCCACTCAATCACCCACTTACTCACCCACTCACTCACTCACCCACTCACTCACCCACTCACCCACTCACTCACCCACTCACACACTCACCCACTCACTCACCCACTCACCCATTCACTCACTCACCCACTCACCCACTCACTCACCCACTCACTCACCAATTCACCCACCCACTCACCCACTCACTCACCCACTCACCACTCACTCACCCACTCACTCCCTCACCCAATCACTCACCCACTCACTCACCCACTCACTCACTCACCCACACACTCACCCACTCACTCACCCACTCACTCACTCACCCACTCACTCAACCACTCACTCACCCACTCACTCACCCTCACACTCACCCACTCACTCACCCACTCACCCACTCACTCACCCACTTACTCACCCACTCACTCACTCACCCACTCACTCACCCAATCACCCACTCACACACTCACTCACTCACCCACTCACTCACCCACTTTACTCACCCACCCACTCACTCACCCACTCACACACTCACTCACCAACTCACTTGCGCACTCACTTACCCACTCACCCACTCACTCACCCACTCACCCATTCACTCACTCACTCACCCACTCACCCACTCACCCACTCACTCACCAATTCACCCACCCACTCACTCACCCACTCACCACTCACTCACCCACTCACTCACCCATTCACTCACCAACTCACTCACCCACTCACTGACTCACCCACAAACTCACACACTCACTCACCTACTCACTCACTCACCCACTCACACACTCACTCACTCACTCACCCACTCACACACCAACTCACTCACCCACTCACCCACTCACTCACCCACTCACTCACTCACCAACCCACACACTCACTCACCCACTCACTCACTCACCCACTCACTCACTAACTCACCCTTTCACCCATCCACTCACCCACTCACTCACCCACTCACCACCCACTCACTCACCCACGCACTCACTCACCCACTAAATCACCCACTCACTCCCCATCTCACTCACCCACTCGCTCACCATCTCACTCACTCACTCACGCTCTCATTCCCCCACTCAATCACCCACTCGCTCGACATCTCACTCACTCACCCACTCACTCACCCACTCACTCACTCACCCACTCACTCACCATCTCCCTCACCCTCTCATTCACCCACTCACCATCTCACTCACGCACTCACCCACTCACTCACCATCTCACCCACCCACTGTAGCCTTAACAAACTGTTGTGGCAAGTGGTGCTAGACAGTAACTATGAAGGCCGGCACGGCACTCGTGTGGGTGGGTGGCCAGCACCACGCGTGGACACCTTCCTCACCCCTGTGAGTGACTGTGAGTGACTGTGTGAGTGACTGTGTGAGTGACTGTGTGAGTGACTGTGAGTGACTGTGTGAGTGACTGTGAGTGACTGTGTGAGTGACTGTGAGTGACTGTGAGTGACTGTGAGTGACTGTGTGAGTGACTGTGAGTGACTGTGTGAGTGACTGTGTGAGTGACTGTGAGTGACTGTGTGTGGCTGTGTGAGTGACTGTGAGTGACTGTGTGAGTGACTGTGTGAGTGACTGTGTGAGTGACTGTGAGTGACTGTGTGAGTGACTGTGTGAGTGACTATTAGTGACTGTGAGTGACTGTGAGTGACTGTGTGAGTGACTGTGTGAGTGACTGTGAGTGACTGTGAGTGACTGTGTGAGTGACTGTGTGAGTGACTGTGAGTGACTGTGTGAGTGACTGTGAGTGACTGTGTGAGTGACTGTGAGTGACTGTGTGAGTGACTATGAGTGACTGTGTGAGTGACTGTGAGTGACTGTGTGAGTGACTGTGAGTGACCGTGTGAGTGACTGTGTGAGTGACTATGAGTGACTGTGAGTGACTGTGTGAGTGACTGTGAGTGACCGTGTGAGTGACTGTGTGAGTGACTATGAGTGACTGTGTGAGTGACTGTGAGTGACTGTGTGAGTGACTGTGTGAGTAACTGTGTGAGTGACTATGAGTGACTGTGTAATTGACTGTGTGAGTGACTGAGTGACTGTGAGTGACTGTGAGTGACTGTGTGAGTGACTGTGTGAGTGACTGTGAGTGACTGTGTGAGTGACTGTGTGAGTGACTGAGTGACTGTGTGAGTGATTGTGAGTGACTGTGTAATTGACTGTGTGAGTGACTGAGTGACTGTGAGTGACTGTGAGTAACTGTGTGAGTGACTGTGAGTGACTGTGAGTGACTGTGTGAGTGACTGTGTGATTGACTATGAGTGACTGTGTAATTGACTGTGTGAGTGACTGAGTGACTGTGAGTGACTGTGAGTGACTGTTTGAGTGACTGTGAGTGACTATGAGTGAATGAGTGACTGTGAGTGACTGTGTAATTGACTGTGTGAGTGACTATGAGTGACTGTGAGTGACTCTGAGTGACTGTGAGTGACTGTGTGAGTGACTGAGTAACTGTGAGTGACTGTGTGAGTGACTATGAGTGACTGTGAGTGACTATGAGTGACTGTGAGTGACTCTGAGTGACTGTAATTGACCGTGTGAGTGACTGTGAGTGACTTTGAGAGTGACTGTGTGAGTGACTGTGAGTGACTTTGTGAGTGACTGTGTGAGTGACTGTGAGTGACTATGTGTGACTGTGTGAGTGACTGTGAGTGACTGTGTGAGTGACTGTGTGAGTGACTGAGTGACTGTGAGTGACTATGAGTGACTATGAGTGACTGTAATTGAATGTGTGAGTGACTTTGAGTGACTGTGTGAGTGACTGAGTGACTCTGAGTGACTGTGTGAGAGACTCTGTGAGTGACTGAGTGACTGTGTGAGTGGCTGTAATTGACTGGTGAGTGCCTATGAATGACTAATTGACTGTAAGAATGACTGAGTGACTATGAGTGACTGTGTGAGTGACTATGAGTGACTATGAGTGACTGTGTGAGTAACTGTGAGTGACTATGAGTGACTGTATGAGTGACTGTAATTGACTTGTGAGTGACTATGAGTGACTGTGTGAATGACTGTGTGAGTGAATGAGTGACTGTGTGAGTGATTGTGTGAGTGACTCTGAGTGACTCTGAGTGATTGTGTGAGTGACTGTGAGTGACTGTGAGTGACTATGAGTGACTGTGTGAGTGGCTGTGTGAGTGACTGTGAGTGACTACGAGTGACTGTGTGAGTGACTGTGAGTGACTATGAGTGACTGAGTGACTGTGTGAGTGACTGTGTGAGTGACTGTGTGAGTGACTATGAGTGACTGTGTGAGTGACTGTGTGAGTGACTATGAGTGACTTGTGTGAGTGACTGTGTGAGTGACTGTGAGTGAGTCTGAGTGAGTGACTCTGAGTGACTGTGTGAGTGATTATGAGTGACTGTGAGTGACTGTGAGTGACTATGAGTGACTGTGAGTGACTGAGTGACTGAGTGATTTTGTGAGTGACTGATTGACTGTGAGTGACTATGAGTGACTGTGTGAGTGATTGAGTGACTGTGTGAGTGACTGTGTAAGTGACTATGAGTGACTATTTGACTGTGTGAATGACTGTGAATGAGTATGAGTGACTGTGTGAGTGACTGTGTGAGTGACTCTGAGTGACTCTGAGTGATTGTGTGAGTGACTGTGAGTAACTGTGAGTGACCATGAGTGACTGTGTGAGTGACTGTGTGAGTGACTGTGAGTGACCATGAGTGACTGAGTGACTGTGAGTGACTGTGAGTGTGACTGTGTGAGTGACTGTGTGAGTGACTGTGAATGACTGAGTGACTCTGAGTGACTGTGAGTGACTCTGAGTGACTATGAGTGACTGTGTGAGTGACTGTGAGTGACTGTGAGTGACTCTGAGTCACTGTGTGAGTGACTGAGTCACTGTGTGAGTGACTGTGAGTGACTATGAGTGACTGTGAGTGACTGTGTGAGTGACTGTGAGTGACTGTGTGAGTGACTGTGAGTGACTCTGAGTGACTTTGTGAGTGACTTTGAGTGACTGTGAGTGACTATGAGTGACTGTGTGACTGTGTGAGTGACTATGAGTGACTGTGTGAGTGACTGTGTGAGTGACTGTGAGTGAATGTGAGTGACTGAGTGACTGTGTGAGTGACAATGAGTGACTGTATGTGTGACTGTAATTGACTGTGAGTGACTATGAGTGACTATGAGTGACTGTGTGAGTGACTGTGTGAGTGACTGAGTGACTGTGTGAGTGACTGTGTGAGTGACTATGAGTGACTAATAGACTGTGAATGACTGTGAATGACTATGAGTGACTGTGTGAGTGACTATGAGTGACTTGTGTGAGCGACCCACCCACTCAATCACCCACTCAATCACCCATTTACTCACCCACTCACTCACTCACCCACTCACTCACCCACTCACTCACTCACCCACTCACCCACTTACCCACTCACTCACCCACTCACACACTCACCCACTCACACACTCACCCACTCACTCACCCACTCACCCATTCACTCACTCAACCACTCACTCACCCACTCACTCACCAATTCACCCACCCACTCACCCACTCACTCACCCACTCACCACTCACTCACCCACTCACTCACCCATTCACTCACCCACTCACTCACCCACTCACTAACTCACCCACTCACTCACCCACTCACTCACCCACTCAC
This sequence comes from Petromyzon marinus, assembly GCF_048934315.1. Lineage (NCBI taxonomy): Eukaryota > Metazoa > Chordata > Hyperoartia > Petromyzontiformes > Petromyzontidae > Petromyzon > Petromyzon marinus. The sequence goes on along the minus strand of NW_027423693.1, from coordinate 29,864 downwards.
TCACTCACCCACTCACTCACCCACTCACTCACCCTCACACTCACCCACTCACTCACCCACTCACTCACCCACTTACTCACCCACTCACTCACTCACCCACTCACTCACCCACTCACGCACTCACACACTCACTCACTCACCCACTCACTCACCCACTTACTCACCCACCCACTCACTCACCCACTCACACACTCACTCACGCACTCACTTACGCACTCACTTACCCACCCACTCACTCACCCATTCACTCACCCACTCACTCACTCACTCACCCACACACTCACCCACTCACTCACCAACTCACTCACTCAGCCACTCACTCACTCACCCACTCACTCACTCACCCACTCACTCACCCACTCACTCACCCTCACACTCACCCACTCACTCACCCACTCACTCACCCACCCACTCACTCACCCTCACACTCACCCACTCACTCACCCACTCACCCACTCACTCACCCACTTACTCACCCACTCACTCACTCACCCACTCACTCACCCACTCACCCACTCACACACTCACCCACTCACTCACTCACCCACTTACTCACCCACCCACTCACTCACACACTCACTCACTCACCCACTCACTTACGCACTCACTTACCCACTCACCCACTCACTCACTCACCCATTCACTCACTCACCCACTCACCCACTCACTCACCCACTCACTCACCAATTCACCCACCCACTCACCCACTCACTCACCCACTCTCCACTCACTCACCCACTCACCAACTCACTTACCCATTCACTCACTCACTCACTCACCCACTCACTCACCCACTCACTCATTCACCCACTCACTCACCCTCACACTCACCCACTCACTCACCCACTCACCCACTCACTCACCCACTCACTCACCCATTCACTCACCCACTCACTCACCCACTCACTCACTCACCCACACACTCACACACTCACTCACCCACTCACTCACTCACCCACTCACTCACCCACTCACTCACTCACCCACTCCCTCACCCTCACACTCACCCACTCACTCACCCACTCACCCACTCACTCACCCACTCACTCACCCACTCACTCACTCACTCACCCACCCACTCACTCACCCACTCACTCACTCACCCATTCACCCATCCACTCACCCACTCACTCACCCACTCACCACCCGCTCACTCACCCATCCACCCACTCACTCACCCACCCACTCACTCACCCACTAAATCACCCACTCACTCACCATCTCACTCACCCACTCGCTCACCATCTCACTCACCCACTCACTCACCCTCTGATTCCCCCACTCAATCACCCACACGCTCGACATCTCACTCACTCACTCACCCACTCACTCACTCACCATCTCACTCACCCACTCACTCACCATCTCATGCACCCTCTCATTCACCCACTCACTCACCATCTTACTCACCATCTCACTCACCCACTCATTCACCATCTCACTCACCATCTCACTCACTCACTCACCATCTCACTCACCATCTCACCCACTAAATCACCCACTCACTCACCATCTCACCCACCCACTGTAGCCTTAACAAACTGTTGTGGCAAGTGGTGCTAGACAGTAACTATGAAGGCCGGCACGGCACTCGTGTGGGTGGGTGGCCAGCACCACGCGTGGACACCTTCCTCACCCCTGTGAAAGACTATGAGTGACTGTGTGAGTGACTGTGTGAGTGACTGTGAGTGACTGAGTGACTGAGTGATTTTGTGAGTGACTGATTGACTGTGAGTGACTATGAGTGACTGTGTGAGTGACTGAGTGACTGTGTGAGTGACTGTGTGAGTGACTATGAGTGACTATTTGACTGTGTGAATGACTGTGAAAGACTATGAGTGACTGTGTGAGTGACTGTGTGAGTGACTCTGAGTGACTCTGAGTGATTGTGTGAGTGACTGTGAGTAACTGTGAGTGACCATGAGTGACTGTGTGAGTGACTGTGTGAGTGACTGTGAGTGACCATGAGTGACTGAGTGACTGTGAGTGACTGTGAGTGTGACTGTGTGAGTGACTGTGTGAGTGACTGTGAATGACTGAGTGACTCTGAGTGACTGTGAGTGACTCTGAGTGACTATGAGTGACTGTGTGAGTGACTGTGAGTGACTGTGAGTGACTCTGAGTGACTGTGTGAGTGACTGAGTCACTGTGTGAGTGACTGTGAGTGACTATGAGTGACTGTGAGTGACTGTGTGAGTGACTGTGAGTGACTGTGTGAGTGACTGTGAGTGACTCTGAGTGACTTTGTGAGTGACTTTGAGTGACTGTGAGTGACTATGAGTGACTGTGTGACTGTGTGAGTGACTATGAGTGACTGTGTGAGTGACTGTGTGAGTGACTGTGAGTGAATGTGAGTGACTGAGTGACTGTGTGAGTGACAATGAGTGACTGTATGTGTGACTGTAATTGACTGTGAGTGACTATGAGTGACTATGAGTGACTGTGTGAGTGACTGTGTGAGTGACTGAGTGACTGTGTGAGTGACTGTGTGAGTGACTATGAGTGACTAATAGACTGTGAATGACTGTGAATGACTATGAGTGACTGTGTGAGTGACTATGAGTGACTTGTGTGAGCGACCCACCCACTCAATCACCCACTCAATCACCCATTTACTCACCCACTCACTCACTCACCCACTCACTCACCCACTCACTCACTCACCCACTCACCCACTTACCCACTCACTCACCCACTCACACACTCACCCACTCACACACTCACCCACTCACTCACCCACTCACCCATTCACTCACTCACCCACTCACTCACCCACTCACTCACCAATTCACCCACCCACTCACCCACTCACTCACCCACTCACCACTCACTCACCCACTCACTCACCCATTCACTCACCCACTCACTCACCCACTCACTAACTCACCCACTCACTCACCCACTCACTCACCCACTCACTCACTCACCCACTCACTCACCCACTCACTCACCCTCACACTCACCCACTCACTCACCCACTCACTCACCCACTTACTCACCCACTCACTCACTCACCCACTCACTCACCCACTCACGCACTCACACACTCACTCACTCACCCACTCACTCACCCACTTACTCACCCACCCACTCACTCACCCACTCACACACTCACTCACGCACTCACTTACGCACTCACTTACCCACCCACTCACTCACCCATTCACTCACCCACTCACTCACTCACTCACCCACACACTCACCCACTCACTCACCAACTCACTCACTCAGCCACTCACTCACTCACCCACTCACTTACTCACCCACTCACTCACTCACCCACTCACTCACCCACTCACCCACTCACACACTCACCCACTCACTCACTCACCCACTTACTCACCCACCCACTCACTCACACACTCACTCACTCACCCACTCACTTACGCACTCACTTACCCACTCACCCACTCACTCACTCACCCATTCACTCACTCACCCACTCACCCACTCACTCACCCACTCACTCACCAATTCACCCACCCACTCACCCACTCACTCACCCACTCTCCACTCACTCACCCACTCACCAACTCACTCACCCATTCACTCACTCACTCACTCACCCACTCACTCACCCACTCACTCATTCACCCACTCACTCACCCTCACACTCACCCACTCACTCACCCACTCACCCACTCACTCACCCACTCACTCACCCATTCACTCACCCACTCACTCACCCACTCACTCACTCACCCACACACTCACACACTCACTCACCCACTCACTCACTCACCCACTCACTCACCCACTCACTCACTCACCCACTCCCTCACCCTCACACTCACCCACTCACTCACCCACTCACCCACTCACTCACCCACTCACTCACCCACTCACTCACTCACTCACCCACCCACTCACTCACCCACTCACTCACTCACCCATTCACCCATCCACTCACCCACTCACTCACCCACTCACCACCCGCTCACTCACCCATCCACCCACTCACTCACCCACCCACTCACTCACCCACTAAATCACCCACTCACTCACCATCTCACTCACCCACTCGCTCACCATCTCACTCACCCACTCACTCACCCTCTGATTCCCCCACTCAATCACCCACACGCTCGACATCTCACTCACTCACTCACCCACTCACTCACTCACCATCTCACTCACCCACTCACTCACCATCTCATGCACCCTCTCATTCACCCACTCACTCACCATCTTACTCACCATCTCACTCACCCACTCATTCACCATCTCACTCACCATCTCACTCACTCACTCACCATCTCACTCACCATCTCACCCACTAAATCACCCACTCACTCACCATCTCACCCACCCACTGTAGCCTTAACAAACTGTTGTGGCAAGTGGTGCTAGACAGTAACTATGAAGGCCGGCACGGCACTCGTGTGGGTGGGTGGCCAGCACCACGCGTGGACACCTTCCTCACCCCTGTGAATGAGTATGAGTGACTGTGTGAGTGACTGTGTGAGTGACTCTGAGTGACTCTGAGTGATTGTGTGAGTGACTGTGAGTAACTGTGAGTGACCATGAGTGACTGTGTGAGTGACTGTGTGAGTGACTGTGAGTGACCATGAGTGACTGAGTGACTGTGAGTGACTGTGAGTGTGACTGTGTGAGTGACTGTGTGAGTGACTGTGAATGACTGAGTGACTCTGAGTGACTGTGAGTGACTCTGAGTGACTATGAGTGACTGTGTGAGTGACTGTGAGTGACTGTGAGTGACTCTGAGTGACTGTGTGAGTGACTGAGTCACTGTGTGAGTGACTGTGAGTGACTATGAGTGACTGTGAGTGACTGTGTGAGTGACTGTGAGTGACTGTGTGAGTGACTGTGAGTGACTCTGAGTGACTTTGTGAGTGACTTTGAGTGACTGTGAGTGACTATGAGTGACTGTGTGACTGTGTGAGTGACTATGAGTGACTGTGTGAGTGACTGTGTGAGTGACTGTGAGTGAATGTGAGTGACTGAGTGACTGTGTGAGTGACAATGAGTGACTGTATGTGTGACTGTAATTGACTGTGAGTGACTATGAGTGACTATGAGTGACTGTGTGAGTGACTGTGTGAGTGACTGAGTGACTGTGTGAGTGACTGTGTGAGTGACTATGAGTGACTAATAGACTGTGAATGACTGTGAATGACTATGAGTGACTGTGTGAGTGACTATGAGTGACTTGTGTGAGCGACCCACCCACTCAATCACCCACTCAATCACCCATTTACTCACCCACTCACTCACTCACCCACTCACTCACCCACTCACTCACTCACCCACTCACCCACTTACCCACTCACTCACCCACTCACACACTCACCCACTCACACACTCACCCACTCACTCACCCACTCACCCATTCACTCACTCACCCACTCACTCACCCACTCACTCACCAATTCACCCACCCACTCACCCACTCACTCACCCACTCACCACTCACTCACCCACTCACTCACCCATTCACTCACCCACTCACTCACCCACTCACTAACTCACCCACTCACTCACCCACTCACTCACCCACTCACTCACTCACCCACTCACTCACCCACTCACTCACCCTCACACTCACCCACTCACTCACCCACTCACTCACCCACTTACTCACCCACTCACTCACTCACCCACTCACTCACCCACTCACGCACTCACACACTCACTCACTCACCCACTCACTCACCCACTTACTCACCCACCCACTCACTCACCCACTCACACACTCACTCACGCACTCACTTACGCACTCACTTACCCACCCACTCACTCACCCATTCACTCACCCACTCACTCACTCACTCACCCACACACTCACCCACTCACTCACCAACTCACTCACTCACCCACTCACCCACTCACTCACCCACTTACTCACCCACTCACTCACTCACCCACTCACTCACCCACTCACCCACTCACACACTCACCCACTCACTCACTCACCCACTTACTCACCCACCCACTCACTCACACACTCACTCACTCACCCACTCACTTACGCACTCACTTACCCACTCACCCACTCACTCACTCACCCATTCACTCACTCACCCACTCACCCACTCACTCACCCACTCACTCACCAATTCACCCACCCACTCACCCACTCACTCACCCACTCTCCACTCACTCACCCACTCACCAACTCACTTACCCATTCACTCACTCACTCACTCACCCACTCACTCACCCACTCACTCATTCACCCACTCACTCACCCTCACACTCACCCACTCACTCACCCACTCACCCACTCACTCACCCACTCACTCACCCATTCACTCACCCACTCACTCACCCACTCACTCACTCACCCACACACTCACACACTCACTCACCCACTCACTCACTCACCCACTCACTCACCCACTCACTCACTCACCCACTCCCTCACCCTCACACTCACCCACTCACTCACCCACTCACCCACTCACTCACCCACTCACTCACCCACTCACTCACTCACTCACCCACCCACTCACTCACCCACTCACTCACTCACCCATTCACCCATCCACTCACCCACTCACTCACCCACTCACCACCCGCTCACTCACCCATCCACCCACTCACTCACCCACCCACTCACTCACCCACTAAATCACCCACTCACTCACCATCTCACTCACCCACTCGCTCACCATCTCACTCACCCACTCACTCACCCTCTGATTCCCCCACTCAATCACCCACACGCTCGACATCTCACTCACTCACTCACCCACTCACTCACTCACCATCTCACTCACCCACTCACTCACCATCTCATGCACCCTCTCATTCACCCACTCACTCACCATCTTACTCACCATCTCACTCACCCACTCATTCACCATCTCACTCACCATCTCACTCACTCACTCACCATCTCACTCACCATCTCACCCACTAAATCACCCACTCACTCACCATCTCACCCACCCACTGTAGCCTTAACAAACTGTTGTGGCAAGTGGTGCTAGACAGTAACTATGAAGGCCGGCACGGCACTCGTGTGGGTGGGTGGCCAGCACCACGCGTGGACACCTTCCTCACCCCTGTGAAAGACTATGAGTGACTGTGTGAGTGACTGTGTGAGTGACTGTGAGTGACTGAGTGACTGAGTGATTTTGTGAGTGACTGATTGACTGTGAGTGACTATGAGTGACTGTGTGAGTGACTGAGTGACTGTGTGAGTGACTGTGTGAGTGACTATGAGTGACTATTTGACTGTGTGAATGACTGTGAAAGACTATGAGTGACTGTGTGAGTGACTGTGTGAGTGACTCTGAGTGACTCTGAGTGATTGTGTGAGTGACTGTGAGTAACTGTGAGTGACCATGAGTGACTGTGTGAGTGACTGTGTGAGTGACTGTGAGTGACCATGAGTGACTGAGTGACTGTGAGTGACTGTGAGTGTGACTGTGTGAGTGACTGTGTGAGTGACTGTGAATGACTGAGTGACTCTGAGTGACTGTGAGTGACTCTGAGTGACTATGAGTGACTGTGTGAGTGACTGTGAGTGACTGTGAGTGACTCTGAGTGACTGTGTGAGTGACTGAGTCACTGTGTGAGTGACTGTGAGTGACTATGAGTGACTGTGAGTGACTGTGTGAGTGACTGTGAGTGACTGTGTGAGTGACTGTGAGTGACTCTGAGTGACTTTGTGAGTGACTTTGAGTGACTGTGAGTGACTATGAGTGACTGTGTGACTGTGTGAGTGACTATGAGTGACTGTGTGAGTGACTGTGTGAGTGACTGTGAGTGAATGTGAGTGACTGAGTGACTGTGTGAGTGACAATGAGTGACTGTATGTGTGACTGTAATTGACTGTGAGTGACTATGAGTGACTATGAGTGACTGTGTGAGTGACTGTGTGAGTGACTGAGTGACTGTGTGAGTGACTGTGTGAGTGACTATGAGTGACTAATAGACTGTGAATGACTGTGAATGACTATGAGTGACTGTGTGAGTGACTATGAGTGACTTGTGTGAGCGACCCACCCACTCAATCACCCACTCAATCACCCATTTACTCACCCACTCACTCACTCACCCACTCACTCACCCACTCACTCACTCACCCACTCACCCACTTACCCACTCACTCACCCACTCACACACTCACCCACTCACACACTCACCCACTCACTCACCCACTCACCCATTCACTCACTCACCCACTCACTCACCCACTCACTCACCAATTCACCCACCCACTCACCCACTCACTCACCCACTCACCACTCACTCACCCACTCACTCACCCATTCACTCACCCACTCACTCACCCACTCACTAACTCACCCACTCACTCACCCACTCACTCACCCACTCACTCACTCACCCACTCACTCACCCACTCACTCACCCTCACACTCACCCACTCACTCACCCACTCACTCACCCACTTACTCACCCACTCACTCACTCACCCACTCACTCACCCACTCACGCACTCACACACTCACTCACTCACCCACTCACTCACCCACTTACTCACCCACCCACTCACTCACCCACTCACACACTCACTCACGCACTCACTTACGCACTCACTTACCCACCCACTCACTCACCCATTCACTCACCCACTCACTCACTCACTCACCCACACACTCACCCACTCACTCACCAACTCACTCACTCAGCCACTCACTCACTCACCCACTCACTTACTCACCCACTCACTCACTCACCCACTCACTCACCCACTCACCCACTCACACACTCACCCACTCACTCACTCACCCACTTACTCACCCACCCACTCACTCACACACTCACTCACTCACCCACTCACTTACGCACTCACTTACCCACTCACCCACTCACTCACTCACCCATTCACTCACTCACCCACTCACCCACTCACTCACCCACTCACTCACCAATTCACCCACCCACTCACCCACTCACTCACCCACTCTCCACTCACTCACCCACTCACCAACTCACTCACCCATTCACTCACTCACTCACTCACCCACTCACTCACCCACTCACTCATTCACCCACTCACTCACCCTCACACTCACCCACTCACTCACCCACTCACCCACTCACTCACCCACTCACTCACCCATTCACTCACCCACTCACTCACCCACTCACTCACTCACCCACACACTCACACACTCACTCACCCACTCACTCACTCACCCACTCACTCACCCACTCACTCACTCACCCACTCCCTCACCCTCACACTCACCCACTCACTCACCCACTCACCCACTCACTCACCCACTCACTCACCCACTCACTCACTCACTCACCCACCCACTCACTCACCCACTCACTCACTCACCCATTCACCCATCCACTCACCCACTCACTCACCCACTCACCACCCGCTCACTCACCCATCCACCCACTCACTCACCCACCCACTCACTCACCCACTAAATCACCCACTCACTCACCATCTCACTCACCCACTCGCTCACCATCTCACTCACCCACTCACTCACCCTCTGATTCCCCCACTCAATCACCCACACGCTCGACATCTCACTCACTCACTCACCCACTCACTCACTCACCATCTCACTCACCCACTCACTCACCATCTCATGCACCCTCTCATTCACCCACTCACTCACCATCTTACTCACCATCTCACTCACCCACTCATTCACCATCTCACTCACCATCTCACTCACTCACTCACCATCTCACTCACCATCTCACCCACTAAATCACCCACTCACTCACCATCTCACCCACCCACTGTAGCCTTAACAAACTGTTGTGGCAAGTGGTGCTAGACAGTAACTATGAAGGCCGGCACGGCACTCGTGTGGGTGGGTGGCCAGCACCACGCGTGGACACCTTCCTCACCCCTGTGGGTGACTGTGAGTGACTGTGTGAGTGACTGTGTGAGTGACTGTGTGAGTGACTGTGAGTGATTGTGTGAGTGACTGTGAGTAACTGTGAGTGACCATGAGTGACTGTGTGAGTGACTGTGTGAGTGACTGTGAGTGACCATGAGTGACTGAGTGACTGTGAGTGACTGTGAGTGTGACTGTGTGAGTGACTGTGTGAGTGACTGTGAATGACTGAGTGACTCTGAGTGACTGTGAGTGACTCTGAGTGACTATGAGTGACTGTGTGAGTGACTGTGAGTGACTGTGAGTGACTCTGAGTGACTGTGTGAGTGACTGAGTCACTGTGTGAGTGACTGTGAGTGACTATGAGTGACTGTGAGTGACTGTGTGAGTGACTGTGAGTGACTGTGTGAGTGACTGTGAGTGACTCTGAGTGACTTTGTGAGTGACTTTGAGTGACTGTGAGTGACTATGAGTGACTGTGTGACTGTGTGAGTGACTATGAGTGACTGTGTGAGTGACTGTGTGAGTGACTGTGAGTGAATGTGAGTGACTGAGTGACTGTGTGAGTGACAATGAGTGACTGTATGTGTGACTGTAATTGACTGTGAGTGACTATGAGTGACTATGAGTGACTGTGTGAGTGACTGTGTGAGTGACTGAGTGACTGTGTGAGTGACTGTGTGAGTGACTATGAGTGACTAATAGACTGTGAATGACTGTGAATGACTATGAGTGACTGTGTGAGTGACTATGAGTGACTTGTGTGAGCGACCCACCCACTCAATCACCCACTCAATCACCCATTTACTCACCCACTCACTCACTCACCCACTCACTCACCCACTCACTCACTCACCCACTCACCCACTTACCCACTCACTCACCCACTCACACACTCACCCACTCACACACTCACCCACTCACTCACCCACTCACCCATTCACTCACTCACCCACTCACTCACCCACTCACTCACCAATTCACCCACCCACTCACCCACTCACTCACCCACTCACCACTCACTCACCCACTCACTCACCCATTCACTCACCCACTCACTCACCCACTCACTAACTCACCCACTCACTCACCCACTCACTCACCCACTCACTCACTCACCCACTCACTCACCCACTCACTCACCCTCACACTCACCCACTCACTCACCCACTCACTCACCCACTTACTCACCCACTCACTCACTCACCCACTCACTCACCCACTCACGCACTCACACACTCACTCACTCACCCACTCACTCACCCACTTACTCACCCACCCACTCACTCACCCACTCACACACTCACTCACGCACTCACTTACGCACTCACTTACCCACCCACTCACTCACCCATTCACTCACCCACTCACTCACTCACTCACCCACACACTCACCCACTCACTCACCAACTCACTCACTCAGCCACTCACTCACTCACCCACTCACTTACTCACCCACTCACTCACTCACCCACTCACTCACCCACTCACCCACTCACACACTCACCCACTCACTCACTCACCCACTTACTCACCCACCCACTCACTCACACACTCACTCACTCACCCACTCACTTACGCACTCACTTACCCACTCACCCACTCACTCACTCACCCATTCACTCACTCACCCACTCACCCACTCACTCACCCACTCACTCACCAATTCACCCACCCACTCACCCACTCACTCACCCACTCTCCACTCACTCACCCACTCACCAACTCACTCACCCATTCACTCACTCACTCACTCACCCACTCACTCACCCACTCACTCATTCACCCACTCACTCACCCTCACACTCACCCACTCACTCACCCACTCACCCACTCACTCACCCACTCACTCACCCATTCACTCACCCACTCACTCACCCACTCACTCACTCACCCACACACTCACACACTCACTCACCCACTCACTCACTCACCCACTCACTCACCCACTCACTCACTCACCCACTCCCTCACCCTCACACTCACCCACTCACTCACCCACTCACCCACTCACTCACCCACTCACTCACCCACTCACTCACTCACTCACCCACCCACTCACTCACCCACTCACTCACTCACCCATTCACCCATCCACTCACCCACTCACTCACCCACTCACCACCCGCTCACTCACCCATCCACCCACTCACTCACCCACCCACTCACTCACCCACTAAATCACCCACTCACTCACCATCTCACTCACCCACTCGCTCACCATCTCACTCACCCACTCACTCACCCTCTGATTCCCCCACTCAATCACCCACACGCTCGACATCTCACTCACTCACTCACCCACTCACTCACTCACCATCTCACTCACCCACTCACTCACCATCTCATGCACCCTCTCATTCACCCACTCACTCACCATCTTACTCACCATCTCACTCACCCACTCATTCACCATCTCACTCACCATCTCACTCACTCACTCACCATCTCACTCACCATCTCACCCACTAAATCACCCACTCACTCACCATCTCACCCACCCACTGTAGCCTTAACAAACTGTTGTGGCAAGTGGTGCTAGACAGTAACTATGAAGGCCGGCACGGCACTCGTGTGGGTGGGTGGCCAGCACCACGCGTGGACACCTTCCTCACCCCTGTGGGTGACTGTGAGTGACTGTGTGAGTGACTGTGAGTGACTGTGTGAGTGACTGTGTGAGTGACTGTGTGAGTGACTGTGAGTGACTGTGTGAGTGACTGTGAGTGACTGTGTGAGTGACTGTGTGAGTGACTGTGTGAGTAACTGTGTGAGTGACTATGAGTGACTGTGTGAGTGACTGAGTGACTGTGTGAGTGACTGTGTGAGTGAATGAGTGACTGTGTGAGTGACTGGGGAGCGATAGTGTAGCGGTTAGCACGCTGCGCTATGAACCTGGCGACCCGGGTTCGATTCCCGCTCACGGCCAACACCAGTGACGATTATCTGAACCGGTCCCGGGCCTCCCCTAGGTCGACTCAGCCTCAAATGAGTACCTGGTGCGGTGTGTAAACATTGCCACTAGGGAGACAAAGGCGGTCGGGCGTGGTGCTGGCCACCCACCCCCTCGTGTACCGTTCCGGCCTTCATAGGTGCTCGCTAACAGCACTTGCCCCTACAGTCTGTTAAGGCTATATGGGGGATCTTTGTCTTTGTCTTTTGTGTGAGTGACTGAGTGACTAATTGACTGTGAATAACTGTGAATGACTATGAGTGACTTGTGTGAGCGACCCACCCACTCAATCACCCACTCAATCACCCACTTACTCACCCACTTACTCACCCACTCACTCACTCACCCACTCACTCACCCACTCACCCACTCACTCACCCACTCACACACTCACCCACTCACTCACCCACTCACCCATTCACTCACTCACCCACTCACCCACTCACTCACCCACTCACTCACCAATTCACCCACTCACCCACTCACTCACCCACTCACCACTCACTCACCCACTCACTCACTCACCCAATCACTCACCCACTCACTCACCCACTCACTCACTCACCCACACACTCACCCACTCACTCACCCACTCACTCACTCACCCACTCACTCAACCACTCACTCACCCACTCACTCACCCTCACACTCACCCACTCACTCACCCACTCACCCACTCACTCACCCACTTACTCACCCACTCACTCACTCACCCACTCACTCACCCAATCACCCACTCACACACTCACTCACTCACCCACTCACTCACCCACTTTACTCACCCACCCACTCACTCACCCACTCACACACTCACTCACCAACTCACTTGCGCACTCACTTACCCACTCACCCACTCACTCACCCACTCACCCATTCACTCACTCACTCACCCACTCACCCACTCACTCACCCACTCACTCACCAATTCACCCACCCACTCACTCACCCACTCACCACTCACTCACCCACTCACTCACCCATTCACTCACCAACTCACTCACCCACTCACTGACTCACCCACAAACTCACACACTCACTCACCTACTCACTCACTCACCCACTCACACACTCACTCACCCACTCACTCACTCACCCACTCACACACCCACTCACTCACCCACTCACCCACTCACTCACCCACTCACTCACTCACCAACCCACACACTCACTCACCCACTCACTCACTCACCCACTCACTCACTAACTCACCCTTTCACCCATCCACTCACCCACTCACTCACCCACTCACCACCCACTCACTCACCCACGCACTCACTCACCCACTAAATCACCCACTCACTCCCCATCTCACTCACCCACTCGCTCACCATCTCACTCACTCACTCACCCTCTCATTCCCCCACTCAATCACCCACTCGCTCGACATCTCACTCACTCACCCACTCACTCACCCACTCACTCACTCACCCACTCACTCACCATCTCACTCACCCTCTCATTCACCCACTCACTCACCATCTTACTCACCATCTCCCTCACCCACTCATTCACCCACTCACTCACCATCTCACTCACGCACTCACCCACTCACTCACCATCCCACCCACCCACTGTAGCCTTAACAAACTGTTGTGGCAAGTGGTGCTAGACAGTAACTATGAAGGCCGGCACGGCACTCGTGTGGGTGGGTGGCCAGCACCACGCGTGGACACCTTCCTCACCCCTGTGGGTGACTGTGAGTGACTGTGTGAGTGACTGTGTGAGTGACTGTGTGAGTGACTATTAGTGACTGTGAGTGACTGTGAGTGACTGTGTGAGTGACTGTGTGAGTGACTGTGAGTGACTGTGAGTGACTGTGTGAGTGACTGTGTGAGTGACTGTGAGTGACTGTGTGAGTGACTGTGAGTGACTGTGTGAGTGACTGTGAGTGACTGTGTGAGTGACTATGAGTGACTGTGTGAGTGACTGTGAGTGACTGTGTGAGTGACTGTGAGTGACTGTGTGAGTGACTATGAGTGACTGTGTGAGTGACTGTGAGTGACTGTGTGAGTGACTGTGAGTGACCGTGTGAGTGACTGTGTGAGTGACTATGAGTGACTGTGAGTGACTGTGTGAGTGACTGTGAGTGACCGTGTGAGTGACTGTGTGAGTGACTATGAGTGACTGTGTGAGTGACTGTGAGTGACTGTGTGAGTGACTGTGTGAGTAACTGTGTGAGTGACTATGAGTGACTGTGTAATTGACTGTGTGAGTGACTGAGTGACTGTGAGTGACTGTGAGTGACTGTGTGAGTGACTGTGTGAGTGACTGTGAGTGACTGTGTGAGTGACTGTGTGAGTGACTGAGTGACTGTGTGAGTGATTGTGAGTGACTGTGTAATTGACTGTGTGAGTGACTGAGTGACTGTGAGTGACTGTGAGTAACTGTGTGAGTGACTGTGAGTGACTGTGAGTGACTGTGTGAGTGACTGTGTGATTGACTATGAGTGACTGTGTAATTGACTGTGTGAGTGACTGAGTGACTGTGAGTGACTGTGAGTGACTGTTTGAGTGACTGTGAGTGACTATGAGTGAATGAGTGACTGTGAGTGACTGTGTAATTGACTGTGAGTGACTATGAGTGACTGTGAGTGACTCTGAGTGACTGTGAGTGACTGTGTGAGTGACTGAGTAACTGTGAGTGACTGTGTGAGTGACTATGAGTGACTGTGTGAGTAACTGTGAGTGACTATGAGTGACTGTGAGTGACTCTGAG
This sequence comes from Petromyzon marinus, assembly GCF_048934315.1. Classification (NCBI taxonomy): domain Eukaryota; kingdom Metazoa; phylum Chordata; class Hyperoartia; order Petromyzontiformes; family Petromyzontidae; genus Petromyzon; species Petromyzon marinus. The sequence continues at coordinate 14,396 of NW_027423693.1, read as the reverse complement.
TGACTGTAATTGACCGTGTGAGTGACTGTGAGTGACTTTGAGAGTGACTGTGTGAGTGACTGTGAGTGACTTTGTGAGTGACTGTGTGAGTGACTGTGAGTGACTATGTGTGACTGTGTGAGTGACTGTGAGTGACTGTGTGAGTGACTGTGTGAGTGACTGAGTGACTGTGAGTGACTATGAGTGAATATGAGTGACTATGAGTGACTGTGAGTGACTGTAATTGAATGTGTGAGTGACTTTGAGTGACTGTGTGAGTGACTGAGTGACTCTGAGTGACTGTGTGAGAGACTCTGTGAGTGACTGAGTGACTGTGTGAGTGGCTGTAATTGACTGGTGAGTGCCTATGAATGACTAATTGACTGTAAGAATGACTGAGTGACTATGAGTGACTGTGTGAGTGACTATGAGTGACTATGAGTGACTGTGTGAGTAACTGTGAGTGACTATGAGTGACTGTATGAGTGACTGTAATTGACTTGTGAGTGACTATGAGTGACTGTGTGAATGACTGTGTGAGTGAATGAGTGACTGTGTGAGTGATTGTGTGAGTGACTCTGAGTGACTACGAGTGACTGTGTGAGTGACTGTGAGTGACTATGAGTGACTGAGTGACTGTGTGAGTGACTGTGTGAGTGACTGTGAGTGACTATGAGTGACTGTGTGAGTGACTGTGTGAGTGACTATGAGTGACTTGTGTGAGTGACTGTGTGAGTGACTGTGAGTGAGTCTGAGTGAGTGACTCTGAGTGACTGTGTGAGTGATTATGAGTGACTGTGAGTGACTGTGAGTGACTATGAGTGACTGTGAGTGACTGAGTGACTGAGTGATTTTGTGAGTGACTGATTGACTGTGAGTGACTATGAGTGACTGTCTGAGTGATTGAGTGACTGTGTGAGTGACTGTGTAAGTGACTATGAGTGACTATTTGACTGTGTGAATGACTGTGAATGAGTATGAGTGACTGTGTGAGTGACTGTGTGAGTGACTCTGAGTGATTGTGTGAGTGACTGTGAGTAACTGTGAGTGACCATGAGTGACTGTGTGAGTGACTGTGTGAGTGACTGTGAGTGACCATGAGTGACTGAGTGACTGTGTGAGTGACTGTGAGTGACTGTGAGTGTGACTGTGTGAGTGACTGTGTGAGTGACTGTGAATGACTGAGTGACTCTGAGTGACTGTGAGTGACTCTGAGTGACTATGAGTGACTGTGTGAGTGACTGTGAGTGACTCTGAGTGACTCTGAGTGACTGTGTGAGTGACTGAGTCACTGTGTGAGTGACTGTGAGTGACTATGAGTGACTGTGAGTGACTGTGTGAGTGACTGTGAGTGACTGTGTGAGTGACTGTGAGTGACTCTGAGTGACTTTGTGAGTGACTTTGAGTGACTGTGAGTGACTATGAGTGACTGTGTGACTGTGTGAGTGACTATGAGTGACTGTGTGAGTGACTGTGTGAGTGACTGTGAGTGAATGTGAGTGACTGAGTGACTGTGTGAGTGACAATGAGTGACTGTATGTGTGACTGTAATTGACTGTGAGTGACTATGAGTGACTATGAGTGACTGTGTGAGTGACTGTGTGAGTGACTGAGTGACTGTGTGAGTGACTGTGTGAGTGACTATGAGTGACTAATAGACTCTGAATGACTGTGAATGACTATGAGTGACTGTGTGAGTGACTATGAGTGACTTGTGTGAGCGACCCACCCACTCAATCACCCACTCAATCACCCATTTACTCACCCACTCACTCACTCACCCACTCACTCACCCACTCACTCACTCACCCACTCACCCACTTACCCACTCACTCACCCACTCACACACTCACCCACTCACACACTCACCCACTCACTCACCCACTCACCCATTCACTCACTCACCCACCCCCTCACCCACTCACTCACCAATTCACCCACCCACTCACCCACTCACTCACCCACTCACCACTCACTCACCCACTCACTCACCCATTCACTCACCCACTCACTCACCCACTCACTAACTCACCCACTCACTCACCCACTCACTCACCCACTCACTCACTCACCCACTCACTCACCCACTCACTCACCCTCACACTCACCCACTCACTCACCCACTCACTCACCCACTTACTCACCCACTCACTCACTCACTCACCCACTCACTCACCCACTCACGCACTCACACACTCACTCACTCACCCACTCACTCACCCACTTACTCACCCACCCACTCACTCACCCACTCACACACTCACTCACGCACTCACTTACGCACTCACTTACCCACCCACTCACTCACCCATTCACTCACCCACTCACTCACTCACTCACCCACACACTCACCCACTCACTCACCAACTCACTCACTCACTCACCCACTCACTCACTCACCCACTCACTCACCCACTCACTCACCCACTCACTCACCCTCACACTCACCCACTCACTCACCCACTCACTCACCCACCCACTCACTCACCCTCACACTCACCCACTCACTCACCCACTCACCCACTCACTCACCCACTTACTCACCCACTCACTCACCCACTCACTCACCCACCCACTCACTCACCCTCACACTCACCCACTCACTCACTCACCCACTTACTCACCCACCCACTCACTCACACACTCACTCACTCACCCACTCACTTACGCACTCACTTACCCACTCACCCACTCACTCACTCACCCATTCACTCACTCACCCACTCACCCACTCACTCACCCACTCACTCACCAATTCACCCACCCACTCACCCACTCACTCACCCACTCTCCACTCACTCACCCACTCACCAACTCACTCACCCATTCACTCACTCACTCACCCACTCACTCACCCACTCACTCATTCACCCACTCACTCACCCTCACACTCACCCACTCACTCACCCACTCACCCACTCACTCACCCACTCACTCACCCATTCACTCACCCACTCACTCACCCACTCACTCACTCACCCACACACTCACACACTCACTCACCCACTCACTCACTCACTCACCCACTCACTCACTCACCCACTCACTCACTCACCCACTCCCTCACCCTCACACTCACCCACTCACTCACCCACTCACCCACTCACTCACCCACTCACTCACCCACTCACTCACCCACTCACTCACTCACTCACCCACCCACTCACTCACCCACTCACTCACTCACCCATTCACCCATCCACTCACCCACTCACTCACCCACTCACCACCCGCTCACTCACCCATCCACCCACTCACTCACTCACCCACTCACTCACCATCTCACTCACCCTCTCATTCACCCACTCACTCACCATCTCACTCACGCACTCACCCACTCACTCACCATCTCACCCACCCACTGTAGCCTTAACAAACTGTTGTGGCAAGTGGTGCTAGACAGTAACTATGAAGGCCGGCACGGCACTCGTGTGGGTGGGTGGCCAGCACCACGCGTGGACACCTTCCTCACCCCTGTGGGTGACTGTGAGTGACTGTGTGAGTGACTGTGTGAGTGACTGTGTGAGTGACTGTGAGTGACTGTGTGAGTGACTGTGAGTGACTGTGTGAGTGACTGTGTGAGTGACTGTGTGAGTGACTGTGTGAGTGACTGTGAGTGACTTGTGTGACTGTGTGAGTGACTGTGTGACTGTGTGAGTGACTGTGAGTGACTGTGAGTGACTGTGTGAGTGACTGTGTGACTGTGTGAGTGACTGTGAGTGACTGTGTGTGACTGTGTGAGTGACTGTGTAACTGTGTGAGTGACTGTGAGTGACTGAGTGACTGAGTGATTTTGTGAGTGACTGATTGACTGTGAGTGACTATGAGTGACTGTGTGAGTGACTGAGTGACTGTGTGAGTGACTGTGTGAGTGACTATGAGTGACTATTTGACTGTGTGAATGACTGTGAAAGACTATGAGTGACTGTGTGAGTGACTGTGTGTGTGACTCTGAGTGACTCTGAGTGATTGTGTGAGTGACTGTGAGTAACTGTGAGTGACTATGAGTGACTGTGTAAGTGACTGTGTGAGTGACTGTGAGTGACCATGAGTGACTGAGTGACTGTGTGAGTGACTGTGAGTGACTGTGAGTGACTGTGTGAGTGACTGTGAGTGACTGAGTGACTCTAATTGACTGTGAGTGACTCTGAGTGACTATGAGTCACTGTGTGAGTGACTGTGAGTGACTGTGTGAGTGACTGTGAGTGACTGTGTGAGTGACTGTGAGTGACTGTGTGAGTGACTGTGAGTGACTCTGAGTGACTATAATTGACCGTGTGAGTGACTGTGAGTGACTGTGAGAGTGACTGTGTGAGTGACTGTGAGTGACTTTGTGAGTGACTGTGTGAGTGACTGTGAGTGACTATGTGTGACTGTGTGAGTGACTGTGAGTGAATGTGAGTGACTATGAGTGAATATGAGTGACTATGAGTGACTGTGAGTGACTGTAATTGACTGTGTGAGTGACTTTGAGTGACTGTGTGAGTGACTGAGTGACTCTGAGTGACTGTGTGAGAGACTGTGTGAGTGACTCTGAGTGACTGTGTGAGTGGCTGTAATTGACTGGTGAGTGCCTATGAGTGACTAATTGACTGTGAGAATGACTGAGTGACTATGAGTGACTGTGTGAGTGACTATGAGTGACTATGAGTGAATGAGTGACTGTGTGAGTGACTGTGAGTGACTATGAGTGACTGTATGAGTGACTGTAATTGACTGTGTGAGTGACTATGACTGACTATGAGTGACTGTGTGAATGACTGTGTGAGTGAATGAGTGCCTGTGTGAGTGACTGTGTGAGTGACTCTGAGTGACTCTGAGTGATTGTGTGAGTGACTGTGAGTGACTATGAGTGACTGTGTGAGTGGCTGTGTGAGTGACTGTGAGTGACTACGAGTGACTGTGTGAGTGACTGTGAGTGACTATGAGTGACTGAGTGACTGTGTGACTGTCAGTGAGTCTGAGTGAGTGACTCTGAGTGACTGTGTGAGTGATTATGAGTGACTGTGAGTGACTGTGTGAGTGACTATGAGTGACTGTGAGTGACTGAGTGACTGAGTGATTTTGTGAGTGACTCATTGACTGTGAGTGACTATGAGTGACTGTGTGAGTGACTGAGTGACTGTGTGAGTGACTATGAGTGACTATTTGACTGTGTGAATGACTGTGAATGACTATGAGTGACTGTGTGAGTGACTGTCTGAGTGACTCTGAGTGACTCTGAGTGATTGTGTGAGTGACTGTGAGTAAATGTGAGTGACTATGAGTGACTGTGTGAGTGACTGTGTGAGTGACTGTGAGTGACCATGAGTGACTGAGTGACTATGAGTGACTGTGAGTGACTCTGAGTGACTATGAGTCACTGTGTGAGTGACTGTGAGTGACTGTGTGAGTGACTCTGAGTGACTGTGTGAGTGACTGTGAGTGACTTTGAGTGACTTTTTGAGTGACTGTGAGTGACTGTGAGTGACTATGAGTGACTGTGTGACTGTGTGAGTGACTATGAGTGACTGTGTGAGTGACTGTGAGTGACTGAGTGACTGTGTGAGTGACTGTGTGAGTGACTATGAGTGACTAATTGACTGTGAATGACTGTGAATGACTATGAGTGACTGTGTGAGTGACTATGAGTGACTTGTGTGAGCGACCCACCCACTCAATCACCCACTCAATCACCCACTTACTCACCCACTCACTCACTCACCCACTCACTCACCCACTCACTCACTCACCCACTCACCCACTTACCCAATCACTCACCCACTCACACACTCACCCACTCACACACTCACCCACTCACTCACCCACTCAGCCATTCACTCACTCACCCACTCACCCACTCACTCACCTACTCACTCACCAATTCACCCACCCACTCACCCACTCACTCACCCACTCACCACTCACTCACCCACTCACCCACTCACTCACCCATTCACTCACCCACTCACTCACCCACTCACTCACTCACCCACTCACTCACCCACTCACCCACTCACTCACCCACTTACTCACCCACTCACTCACCCACTCACTCACCCACTCACCCACTCACACACACACTCACTCACTCACCCACTCACTCACCCACTTACTCACCCACCCACTCACTCACCCACTCACACACTCACTCACTCACCCACTCACTTACGCACTCACTTACCCACACCCACTCACTCACTCACCCATTCACTCACTCACCCACTCACTCACCCACTCACTCACCAATTCACCGACCCACTCACCCACTCACTCACCCACTCACCACTCACTCACCCACTCACTCACCCATTCACTTACCCACTCACTCACCCACTCACTCACTCACCCACACACTCACCCACTCACTCACCCACTCACTCACCCACTCACTCACTCACCCACCCACTCACTCACCCACTCACTCACTCACCCATTCACCCATCCACTCACCCACTCACTCACCCACTCACCACCCGCTCACTCACCCATCCACCCACTCACTCACTCACCCACTCACTCACCATCTCACTCACCCTCTCATTCACCCACTCACTCACCATCTCACTCACGCACTCACCCACTCACTCACCATCTCACCCACCCACTGTAGCCTTAACAAACTGTTGTGGCAAGTGGTGCTAGACAGTAACTATGAAGGCCGGCACGGCACTCGTGTGGGTGGGTGGCCAGCACCACGCGTGGACACCTTCCTCACCCCTGTGGGTGACTGTGAGTGACTGTGTGAGTGACTGTGTGAGTGACTGTGTGAGTGACTGTGAGTGACTGTGTGAGTGACTGTGTGAGTGACTGTGAGTGACTGTGAGTGACTGTGTGAGTGACTGTGTGAGTGACTGTGTGAGTGACTGTGAGTGACTGTGTGAGTGACTGTGAGTGACTGTGTGAGTGACTGTGTGAGTGACTGTGTGAGTGACTGTGTGAGTGACTGTGAGTGACTTGTGTGACTGTGTGAGTGACTGTGTGACTGTGTGAGTGACTGTGAGTGACTGTGAGTGACTGTGTGAGTGACTGTGTGACTGTGTGAGTGACTGTGAGTGACTGTGTGTGACTGTGTGAGTGACTGTGTAACTGTGTGAGTGACTGTGAGTGACTGAGTGACTGAGTGATTTTGTGAGTGACTGATTGACTGTGAGTGACTATGAGTGACTGTGTGAGTGACTGAGTGACTGTGTGAGTGACTGTGTGAGTGACTATGAGTGACTATTTGACTGTGTGAATGACTGTGAAAGACTATGAGTGACTGTGTGAGTGACTGTGTGTGTGACTCTGAGTGACTCTGAGTGATTGTGTGAGTGACTGTGAGTAACTGTGAGTGACTATGAGTGACTGTGTAAGTGACTGTGTGAGTGACTGTGAGTGACCATGAGTGACTGAGTGACTGTGTGAGTGACTGTGAGTGACTGTGAGTGACTGTGTGAGTGACTGTGAGTGACTGAGTGACTCTAATTGACTGTGAGTGACTCTGAGTGACTATGAGTCACTGTGTGAGTGACTGTGAGTGACTGTGTGAGTGACTGTGAGTGACTGTGTGAGTGACTGTGAGTGACTGTGTGAGTGACTGTGAGTGACTCTGAGTGACTATAATTGACCGTGTGAGTGACTGTGAGTGACTGTGAGAGTGACTGTGTGAGTGACTGTGAGTGACTTTGTGAGTGACTGTGTGAGTGACTGTGAGTGACTATGTGTGACTGTGTGAGTGACTGTGAGTGAATGTGAGTGACTATGAGTGAATATGAGTGACTATGAGTGACTGTGAGTGACTGTAATTGACTGTGTGAGTGACTTTGAGTGACTGTGTGAGTGACTGAGTGACTCTGAGTGACTGTGTGAGAGACTGTGTGAGTGACTCTGAGTGACTGTGTGAGTGGCTGTAATTGACTGGTGAGTGCCTATGAGTGACTAATTGACTGTGAGAATGACTGAGTGACTATGAGTGACTGTGTGAGTGACTATGAGTGACTATGAGTGAATGAGTGACTGTGTGAGTGACTGTGAGTGACTATGAGTGACTGTATGAGTGACTGTAATTGACTGTGTGAGTGACTATGACTGACTATGAGTGACTGTGTGAATGACTGTGTGAGTGAATGAGTGCCTGTGTGAGTGACTGTGTGAGTGACTCTGAGTGACTCTGAGTGATTGTGTGAGTGACTGTGAGTGACTATGAGTGACTGTGTGAGTGGCTGTGTGAGTGACTGTGAGTGACTACGAGTGACTGTGTGAGTGACTGTGAGTGACTATGAGTGACTGAGTGACTGTGTGACTGTCAGTGAGTCTGAGTGAGTGACTCTGAGTGACTGTGTGAGTGATTATGAGTGACTGTGAGTGACTGTGTGAGTGACTATGAGTGACTGTGAGTGACTGAGTGACTGAGTGATTTTGTGAGTGACTCATTGACTGTGAGTGACTATGAGTGACTGTGTGAGTGACTGAGTGACTGTGTGAGTGACTATGAGTGACTATTTGACTGTGTGAATGACTGTGAATGACTATGAGTGACTGTGTGAGTGACTGTCTGAGTGACTCTGAGTGACTCTGAGTGATTGTGTGAGTGACTGTGAGTAAATGTGAGTGACTATGAGTGACTGTGTGAGTGACTGTGTGAGTGACTGTGAGTGACCATGAGTGACTGAGTGACTATGAGTGACTGTGAGTGACTCTGAGTGACTATGAGTCACTGTGTGAGTGACTGTGAGTGACTGTGTGAGTGACTCTGAGTGACTGTGTGAGTGACTGTGAGTGACTTTGAGTGACTTTTTGAGTGACTGTGAGTGACTGTGAGTGACTATGAGTGACTGTGTGACTGTGTGAGTGACTATGAGTGACTGTGTGAGTGACTGTGAGTGACTGTGTGACTGTGTGAGTGACTGTGTGAGTGACTATGAGTGACTAATTGACTGTGAATGACTGTGAATGACTATGAGTGACTGTGTGAGTGACTATGAGTGACTTGTGTGAGCGACCCACCCACTCAATCACCCACTCAATCACCCACTTACTCACCCACTCACTCACTCACCCACTCACTCACCCACTCACTCACTCACCCACTCACCCACTTACCCAATCACTCACCCACTCACACACTCACCCACTCACACACTCACCCACTCACTCACCCACTCAGCCATTCACTCACTCACCCACTCACCCACTCACTCACCTACTCACTCACCAATTCACCCACCCACTCACCCACTCACTCACCCACTCACCACTCACTCACCCACTCACCCACTCACTCACCCATTCACTCACCCACTCACTCACCCACTCACTTACTCACCCACTCACTCACCCACTCACCCACTCACTCACCCACTTACTCACCCACTCACTCACCCACTCACTCACCCACTCACCCACTCACACACACACTCACTCACTCACCCACTCACTCACCCACTTACTCACCCACCCACTCACTCACCCACTCACACACTCACTCACTCACCCACTCACTTACGCACTCACTTACCCACACCCACTCACTCACTCACCCATTCACTCACTCACCCACTCACTCACCCACTCACTCACCAATTCACCGACCCACTCACCCACTCACTCACCCACTCACCACTCACTCACCCACTCACTCACCCATTCACTTACCCACTCACTCACCCACTCACTCACTCACCCACACACTCACCCACTCACTCACCAACTCACTCACTCAGCCACACACTCACCAACTCACTCACTCAGCACCCACTCACTCACCCACTCACTCACCCTCACACTCACCCACTCACTCACCCACCCACTCACTCACCCTCACACTCACCCACTCACTCACCCACTCACCCACTCACTCACCTACTTACTCACCCACTCACTCACTCACCCACTCACTCACCCACTCACCCACTCACACACTCACTCACTCACCCACTCACTCACCCACTTACTCACCCACCCACTCACTCACCCACTCACACACTCACTCACTCACTCACCCACTCACTTACGCACTCACTTACCCACTCACCCACTCACCCACTCACTCACTCACCCATTCACTCACTCACCCACTCACCCACTCACTCACCCACTCACTCACCAATTCACCCACCCACTCACCCACTCACTCACCCACTCACCACTCACTCACCCACTCACTCACCCATTCACTCACCCACTCAATCACCCACTCACTCACCCACACACTCACCCACTCACTCACCAACTCACTCACTCACCCACTCACTCACTCACCCACTCACTCACTCACCCACTCACTCACCCAATCACTCACCCTCACACTCACCCACTCACTCACCCACTCACCCACTCACTCACCCACTCACTCACCCACTCACTCACTCACCCACCCACTCACTCACCCACTCACTCACTCACCCACTCACTCACTCACCCATTCACCCATCCACTCACCCACTCACTCACCCACTCACCACCCACTCACTCACCCACCCACCCACCCACTCACTCACCCACCCACTCACTCACCCACACACTCACCCACTCACTCACCAACTCACTCACTCACCCACTCACCCACTCACTCACTCACTCACCCACTCACTCACCCAATCACTCACCAACTCACTCACCCACTCACCCACTCACTCACCCACTCACTCACCCACTCACTCATTCACCCAACCACTCATCACCCACCCACTCACTCACCCACTTACTCACCCACTCACTCACCCACTCACTCACCCACTCACCCACTCACACACTCACTCACTCACCCACTCACTCACCCACTTACTCACCCACCCACTCACTCACCCACTCACACACTCACTCACTCACTCACCCACTCACTTACGCACTCACTTACCCACACCCACTCACTCACTCACCCATTCACTCACTCACCCACTCACCCACTCACTCACCCACTCACTCACCAATTCACCGACCCACTCACCCACTCACTCACCCACTCACCACTCACTCACCCACTCACTCACCCATTCACTTACCCACTCACTCACCCACTCACTCACTCACCCACACACTCACCCACTCACTCACCAACTCACTCACTCAGCCACACACTCACCCACTCACTCACCAACTCACTCACTCAGCCACCCACTCACTCACCCACTCACTCACCCTCACACTCACCCACTCACTCACCCACCCACTCACTCACCCTCACACTCACCTACTCACTCACCCACTCACCCACTCACTCACCTACTTACTCACCCACTCACTCACTCACCCACTCACTCACCCATTCACTCACCCACTCACTCACCCACTCACTCACTCACCCACTCACTCACCCACTCACCCACTCACTCACCCACGTTACTCACCCACTCACTCACCCACTCACTCACCCACTCACCCACTCACACACACACTCACTCACTCACTCACCCACTCACTCACCCACTTACTCACCCACCCACTCACTCACCCACTCACACACTCACTCACTCACTCACCCACTCACTTACGCACTCACTTACCCACACCCACTCACTCACTCACCCATTCACTCACTCACCCACTCACCCACTTACTCACCCACTCACTCACCAATTCACCGACCCACTCACCCACTCACTCACCCACTCACCACTCACTCACCCACTCACTCACCCATTCACTTACCCACTCACTTACCCACTCACTCACTCACCCACACACTCACCCACTCACTCACCAACTCACTCACTCAGCCACACACTCACCCACTCACTCACCAACTCACTCACTCAGCCCCCCACTCACTCACCCACTCACTCACCCTCACACTCACCCACTCACTCACCCACCCACTCACTCACCCTCACACTCACCCACTCACTCACCCACTCACCCACTCACTCACCTACTTACTCACCCACTCACTCACTCACCCACTCACTCACCCACTCACCCACTCACACACTCACTCACTCACCCACTCACTCACCCACTTACTCACCCACCCACTCACTCACCCACTCACACACTCACTCACTCACTCACCCACTCACTTACGCACTCACTTACCCACTCACCCACTCACCCACTCACTCACCCATTCACTCACTCACCCACTCACCCACTCACTCACCCACTCACTCACCAATTCACCCACCCACTCACCCACTCACTCACCCACTCACCACTCACTCACCCACTCACTCACCCATTCACTCACCCACTCAATCACCCACTCACTCACCCACACACTCACCCACTCACTCACCAACTCATTCACTCACCCACTCACTCACTCACTCACCCACTCACTCACTCACCCACTCACTCACCCAATCACTCACCCTCACACTCACCCACTCACTCCCCCACTCACCCACTCACTCACCCACTCACTCACCCACTCACTCACTCACCCACCCACTCACTCACCCACTCACTCCCTCACCCACTCACTCACTCACCCATTCACCCATCCACTCACCCACTCACTCACCGACTCACCACCCACTCACTCACCCACCCACCCACCCACTCACTCACCCACCCACTCACTCACCCACACACTCACCCACTCACTCACCAACTCACTCACTCACCCACTCACCCACTCACTCACTCACTCACCCACTCACTCACCCAATCACTCACCCTCACACTCACCAACTCACTCACCCACTCACCCACTCACTCACCCACTCACTCATTCACCCAACCACTCATCACCCACCCACTCACTCACCCACTTACTCACCCACTCACTCACCCACTCACTCACCCACTCACCCACTCACACACACACTCACTCACTCACCCACTCACTCACCCACTTACTCACCCACCCACTCACTCACCCACTCACACACTCACTCACTCACTCACCCACTCACTTACGCACTCACTTACCCACACCCACTCACTCACTCACCCATTCACTCACTCACCCACTCACCCACTCACTCACCCACTCACTCACCAATTCACCGACCCACTCACCCACTCACTCACCCACTCACCACTCACTCACCCACTCACTCGCCCATTCACTTACCCACTCACTCACCCACTCACTCACTCACCCACACACTCACCCACTCACTCACCAACTCACTCACTCAGCCACACACTCACCCACTCACTCACCAACTCACTCACTCAGCCACCCACTCACTCACCCACTCACTCACCCTCACACTCACCCACTCACTCACCCACCCACTCACTCACCCTCACACTCACCCACTCACTCACCCACTCACCCACTCACTCACCTACTTACTCACCCACTCACTCACTCACCCACTCACTCACCCATTCACTCACCCACTCACTCACCCACTCACTCACTCTCCCACTCACTCACCCACTCACCCACTCACCCACTTACTCACCCACTCACTCACCCACTCACTCACCCACTCACCCACTCACACACACACTCACTCACTCACCCACTCACTCACCCACTTACTCACCCACCCACTCACTCACCCACTCACACACTCACTCACTCACTCACCCACTCACTCACGCACTCACTTACCCACACCCACTCACTCACTCACCCATTCACTCACTCACCCACTCACCCACTTACTCACCCACTCACTCACCAATTCACCGACCCACTCACCCACTCACCCACTCACTCACCCACTCACCACTCACTCACCCACTCACTCACCCATTCACTTACCCACTCACTCACCCACTCACTCACTCACCCACACACTCACCCACTCACTCACCAACTCACTCACTCAGCCACACACTCACCCACTCACTCACCAACGCACTCACTCAGCCACCCACTCACTCACCCACTCACTCACCCTCACACTCACCCACTCACTCACCCACCCACTCACTCACCCTCACACTCACCCACTCACTCACCCACTCACTCACCTACTTACTCACCCACTCACTCACTCACCCACTCACTCACCCACTCACCCACTCACCCACTCACTCACCCACTTACTCACCCACCCACTCACTCACCCACTCACACACTCACTCACTCACCCACTCACTTACGCACTCACTTACCCACACCCACTCACTCACTCACCCATTCACTCACTCACCCACTCACCCACTCACTCACCCACTCACTCACCAATTCACCGACCCACTCACCCACTCACTCACCCACTCACCACTCACTCACCCACTCACTCACCCATTCACTTACCCACTCACTCACCCACTCACTCACTCACCCACACACTCACCCACTCACTCACCAACTCACTCACTCAGCCACACACTCACCCACTCACTCACCCTCACACTCACCCACTCACTCACCCACCCACTCACTCACCCTCACACTCACCTACTCACTCACCCACTCACCCACTCACTCACCTACTTACTCACCCACTCACTCACTCACCCACTCACTCACCCATTCACTCACCCACTCACTCACCCACTCACTCACTCACCCACTCACCCACTCACACTCACTCACCCACTTACTCACC
>NW_027423692.1:340529-345684 GCF_048934315.1 Petromyzon marinus | reverse complement strand
GCTAAGAGGCGGGTGGGGTTCTCTCCCCCCGGGGCCCCTGGCTAGAGGCGGGTGTCTCTCCCTGGCTAGAGGCGGGAGTCTCTCCCCTGGCTAGAGGCGGGTGTCTCTCCCCTGGCTAGAGGCGGGAGTCTCTCCCTGGCTAGAGGCGGGAGTCTCTCCCTGGCTAGAGGCGGTGTCTCTCCTGGCTAGAGGCGGGTGTCTCTCCCCTGGCTAGAGGCGGGTGTTCTCTCCCCTGGCTAGAGGCGGGTGTCTCCCCTGGCTAGAGGCGGGTGTCTCTCCCCTGGCTAGAGGCGGAGTCTCTCCCCTGGCTAGAGGCGGGTGTCTCTCTCCCCTGGCTAGAGCGGGTGTCTCTCTCCCTGGCTAGAGGCGGGTGTCTCTCCCCTGGCTAGAGGCGGGTGTCTCTCCCCTGGCTAGAGGCGGGTGTCTCTCCCCTGGCTAGAGGCGGGTGTCTCTCCCCTGGCTAGAGGCGGGTGTCTCTCCCCTGGCTAGAGGCGGGTGTCTCTCCCCTGGCTAGAGGCGGGTGTCTCTCCCCTGGCTAGAGGCGGGTGTCTCTCCCCTGGCTAGAGGCGGGTGTCTCTCCCCTGGCTAGAGGCGGGTGTCTCTCCCCTGGCTAGAGGCGGGTGTCTCTCCCCCTGGCTAGAGGCGGTGTCTCTCCCCTGGCTAGAGGCGGGTGTCTCTCCCCTGGCTAGAGGCGGGTGTCTGCTCCCCTGGCTAGAGGCGGGTGTCTCTCCCCTGGCTAGAGGCGGGTGTCTCTCCCCCTGGCTAGAGGCGGGTGTCTCTCTCCCCTGGCTAGAGGCGGGTGTCTCTCTCCCTGGCTAGAGGCGGGTGTCTCTCCCCTGGCTAGAGGCGGGTGTCTCTCCCCTGGCTAGAGGCGGGTGTCTCTCCCCTGGCTAGAGGCGGGTGTCTCTCTCCCCTGGCTAGAGGCGGGTGTCTCTCCCCTGGCTAGAGGCGGGTGTCTCTCCCCTGGCTAGAGGCGGTGTTCTCTCCCCTGGCTAGAGGCGGGTGTCTCTCTCCCCTGGCTAGAGGCGGGTGTCTCTCTCCCCTGGCTAGAGGCGGGTGTCTCTCCCCTGGCTAGAGGCGGGTGTCTCTCTCCCCTGGCTAGAGGCGGGTGTCTCTCCCCTGGCTAGAGGCGGGTGTCTCTCTCCCCTGGCTAGAGGCGGGTGTCTCTCTCCCTGGCTAGAGGCGGGTGTCTCTCCCCTGGCTAGAGGCGGGTGTCTCTCCCCTGGCTAGAGGCGGGTGTCTCTCCCCTGGCTAGAGGCGGTGTCTCTCCCCTGGCTAGAGGTGGGTGTCTCTCCCCTGGCTAGAGGTGGGTGTCTTCCCCTGGCTAGAGGCGGGTGTCTCTCCCCTGGCTAGAGGCGGGTGTCTCTCCCCTGGCTAGAGGCGGGTGTCTCTCCCCTGGCTAGAGGCGGGTGTCTCTCTCCCCTGGCTAGAGGCGGGAGTCTCTCCCCTGGCTAGAGGCGGGTGTCTCTCTCCCCTGGCTAGAGGCAGGAGTCACTCCCCCTGGCTAGAAGCGGGTGTCTCTCTCCCTGGCTAGTGGCGGGTGTCTCTCCCCTGGCTAGAGGCGGGTGTCTCTCCCCTGGCTAGAGGCGGGTGTCTCTCTCCCTGGCTAGAGGCGGGTGTCTCTCTCCCCCGGCTAGAGGCGGGTGTCTCTCCCCTGGCTAGAGGCGGGTGTCTCTCCCCTGGCTAGAGGCGGGTGTCTCTCCCCTGGCTAGAGGCGGGTGTCTCTCTCACCTGGCTAGAGGCGGGTGTCTCTCTCCCCTGGCTAGAGGCGGGTGTCTCTCCCCTGGCTAGAGGCGGGTGTCTCTCCCCTGGCTAGAGGCGGGTGTCTCTCCCCTGGCTAGAGGCGGGTGTCTCTCTCCCCCTGGCTAGAGGCGGGTGTCTCTCCGCTGGCTAGAGGCGGGTGTCTCTCCCCTGGCTAGAGGCGGGTGTCTCTCCCCTGGCTAGAGGCGGGTGTCTCTCCCCTGGCTAGAGGCGGGTGTCTCTCCCCTGGCTAGAGGCGGGTGTCTCTCCCCTGGCTAGAGGCGTGTGTCTCTCTCCCCTGGCTAGAGGCGGGTGTCTCTCCCCTGGCTAGAGGCGGGTGTCTCTCTCCCCTGGCTAGAGGCGGGTGTCTCTCTCCCCTGGCTAGAGGCGGGTGTCTCTCTCCCCTGACTAGAGGCGGGTGTCTCTACCCTGGCTAGAGGCGGGTGTCTCTCCCCTGGCTAGAGGCGGGTGTCTCTCCCCTGGCTAGAGGCGGGTGTCTCTCTCCACCGGCTAGAGGCGGGTGTCTCTCTCCCTGGCTAGAGGCGGGTGTCTCTCCCCTGGCTAGAGGCGGGTGTCTCTCCCCTGGCTAGAGGCGGGTGTCTCTCTCCCCTGGCTAGAGGCGGGTGTCTCTCCCCTGGCTAGAGGCGGGTGTCTCTCTCCTTTGGCTAGAGGCGGGTGTCTCTCTCCCCTGGCTAGAGGCGGGTGTCTCTGCCCTGGCTAGAGGCGGGTGTCTCTCCCCTGGCTAGAGGCGGGTCTCTCTCCCCTGGCTAGAGGCGGGTGTCTCTCCCCTGGCTAGAGGCGGGTGTCTCTCCCCTGGCTAGAGGCGGGTGTCTCTCCCCTGGCTAGAGGCGGGTGTCTCTCCCCTGGCTAGAGGCGGGTCTCTCTCCCCTGGCTAGAGGCGGGTGTCTCTCCCCTGGCTAGAGGCGGGTGTCTCTCTCCTGGCTAGAGGCGGGTGTCTCTCCCCTGGCTAGAGGCGGGTGTCTCTCCCCTGGCTAGAGGCGGGTGTCTCTCCCCTGGCTAGAGGCGGGTGTCTCTCCCCTGGCTAGAGGCGGGTGTCTCTCTCCCCTGGCTAGAGGCGGGTGTCTCTCCCCTGGCTAGAGGCGGGTGTCTCTCCCCTGGCTAGAGGCGGGTGTCTCTCTCCCCTGGCTAGAGGCGGGTGTCTCTCTCCCCTGGCTAGAGGCGGGTGTCTCTCTCCCCTGGCTAGAGGCGGGTGTCTCTCTCCCCTAGCTAGAGGCGGGTGTCTCTCCCCTAGCTAGAGGCGGGTGTCTCTCTCCCCTGGCTAGAGGCGGATGTCTCTCTCCCCTGGCTAGAGGCGGGTGTCTCTCCCCTGGCTAGAGGCGGGTGTCTCTCCCCTGGCTAGAGGCGGGAGTCTCTCCCCTGGCTAGAGGCGGGTGTCTCTCCCCTGGCTAGTGGCGGGTGTCTCTCCCCTGGCTAGAGGGGGGTGTCTCTCTCCCCTGGCTAGAGGCGGGTGTCTCTCTCCCCTGGCTAGAGGCGGGTGTCTCTCCCCTGGCTAGAGGCGGATGTCTCTCTCCCCTGGCTAGAGGCGGGTGTCTCTCCCCCTGGCTAGAGGCGGGTGTCTCTCCCCTGGCTAGAGGCGGGTGTCTCTCTCCCCTGGCTAGAGGCGGGTGTCTCTCTCCCCTGGCTAGAGGCGGGTGTCTCTCCCCCTGGCTAGAGGCGGGTGTCTCTCTCCCCTGGCTAGAGGTGGGTGTCTCTCTCCCCTGGCTAGAGGTGGGTGTCTCTCTCCCCCGGCTAGAGGCGGGTGTCTCTCCCCTGGCTAGAGGCGGGTGTCTCTCTCCCCTGGCTAGAGGCGGGTGTCTCTCTCCCCTGGCTAGAGGCGGTGTCTCTCCCCTGGCTAGAGGCGGGAGTCTCTCCCCTGGCTAGAGGCGGGTGTCTCTCTCCCCTGGCTAGAGGCGGGTGTCTCTCTCCCCTGGCTAGAGGCGGGTGTCTCTCCCTGGCTAGAGGCGGGTGTCTCTCTCCTGGCTAGAGGCGGGTGTCTCTCCCCTGGCTAGAGGCGGGTGTCTCTCTCCCCTGGCTAGAGGCGGGTGTCTCTCTCCCCTGGCTAGAGGCGGGTGTCTCTCTCCCCTGGCTAGAGGCGGGTGTCTCTCCCCTGGCTAGAGGCGGGTGTCTCTCCCCTGGCTAGAGGCGGGTGTCTCTCTCCCCTGGCTAGAGGCGGGTGTCTCTCCCCCTGGCTAGAGGCGGGTGTCTCTCCCCTGGCTAGAGGCGGGTGTCTCTCCCCTGGCTAGAGGCGGTGTCTCTCTACCCCGGCTAGAGGCGGGTGTCTCTCTCTCCTGGCTAGAGGTGGGTGTCTCTCCCCTGGCTAGAGGCGGGTGTCTCTCCCCCCTGGCTAGAGGCGGGTGTCTCTCTCCTGGCTAGAGGCGGGTGTCTCTCTCCTGGCTAGAGGCGGGTGTCTCTCCCCTGGCTAGAGGCGGGTGTCTCTCCCCTGGCTAGAGGCGGTGTCTCTCCCCTGGCTAGAGGCGGGTGTCTCTCCCCTGGCTAGAGGCGGGTGTCTCTCTCCCCCTGGCTAGAGGCGGGTGTCTCTCCCCTGGCTAGAGGCGGGTGTCTCTCCCCTGGCTAGAGGCGGGTGTCTCTCCCCTGGCTAGAGGCGGGTGTCTCTCTCCCCTGGCTAGAGGCGGGTGTCTCTCCCCTGGCTAGAGGCGGGTGTCTCTCTCCCCTGGCTAGAGGCGGGTGTCTCTCCCCTGGCTAGAGGCGGGTGTCTCTCCCCTGGCTAGAGGCGGGTGTCTCTCCCCTGGCTAGAGGCCGGTGTCTCTCCCCTGGCTAGAGGCGGGTGTCTCTCCCCTGGCTAGAGGCGGGTGTCTCTCCCCTGGCTAGAGGCGGTGTCTCTCTCCCCTGGCTAGAGGCGGGTGTCTCTCTCCCCTGGCTAGAGGCGGGTGTCTCTCTCCCCTGGCTAGAGGCGGGTGTCTCTCTCCCCTGGCTAGAGGCGGTGTCTCTCTTCCCCTGGCTAGAGGCGGGTGTCTCTCTCCCCTGGCTAGAGGCGGGTGTCTCTCTCCTGGCTAGAGGCGGGTGTCTCTCTCCCCTGGCTAGTGGCGGGTGTCTCTCTCCCCTGGCTAGAGGCGGGTGTCTCTCCCCTGGCTAGAGGCGGGTGTCTCTCTCCCCTGGCTAGAGGCGGGTGTCTCTCTCCCCCGGCTAGAGGCGGGTGTCTCTCTCCCCCGGCTAGAGGCGGGTGTCTCTCTCCCCTGGCTAGAGGCGGGTGTCTCTCTCCCCTGGCTAGAGGCGGGTGTCTCTCTCCCCTGGCTAGAGGCGGGTGTCTCTCTCCCCTGGCTAGAGGCGGGTGTCTCTCCCCTGGCTAGAGGCGGGTGTCTCTCTCCCCTGGCTAGAGGCGGGTGTCTCTCTCTCCTGGCTAGAGGCGGGTGTCTCTCCCCTGGCTAGAGGCGGGAGTCTCTCTCCCCTGGCTAGA
>NW_027423692.1:300529-338029 GCF_048934315.1 Petromyzon marinus | reverse complement strand
TTGTTGTTGATGATGTTGTTGATGTTGTTGTTGATGATGTTGTTGATGTTGTTGATGTTGATGATGTTGATGTTGTTGATGATGTTGATGTTGTTGATGTTGATGTTGTTGATGTTGTTGTTGATGTTGATGATGTTGTTGATGTTGATGTTGTTGATGTTGTTGTTGATGTTGTTGTTGATGTTGTTGTTGATGTTGTTGTTGTTGTTGTGTTGTTGTTGTTGATGTTGTTGATGTTGTTGTTGATGTTGTTGTTGTTGTTGTTGATGTTGATGATGTTGTTGTTGATGTTGATGATGTTGTTGTTGATGTTGATGTTGTTGTTGTTGTTGTTGATGTTGATGATGTTGTTGTTGATGTTGTTGTTGTTGATGTTGTTGTTGATGTTGTTGTTGATGTTGTTGTTGTTGATGATGTTGTTGTTGATGTTGTTGATGATGTTGTTGATGTTGTTGTTGATGATGTTGTTGATGTTGTTGATGTTGTTGTTGTTGATGTTGTTGTTGATGTTGTTGATGATGTTGTTGTTGTTGATGTTGTTGTTGATGTTGTTGTTGTTGTTGATGTTGATGTTGTTGCTGTTGATGTTGTTGATGTTGTTGTTGATGATGTTGTTGTTGATGTTGTTGTTGTTGATGTTGTTGTTGTTGTTGATGTTGTTGTTGATGTTGCTGCTGATGTTGCTGCTGATGTTGCTGCTGTTGCTGTGCCTTTGGCTGCTCCAGGCCACTCCGTGGCTTGGTGGACCCAGCTCGCCCTGTTGGGGGCAGCCTTCCCCTGGCAGTTGGCTCGCTCACCCGTGTACACGTGGCCGTGTAGGCCATGGACACACACCACCGTGTACACGTTGCCGTGTAGGCCATGGACTCACACCACCGTGTACACGTGGCCGTGTAGGCCATGGACACACACCACCGTGTACACGTGGCCATGTAGGCCATGGACACACACCACCGTGTACACACACACACATGCTGCTGTGCCACGATGGCTCCAGCGGCGGCATCACACCGGCGGCATCACACCGTCGGCATCACACCACCGGTGTGATGCCGACGTCGTTACCCGCTCAAAAATCACCCGCAAGGGGCCTTCCGCTCGCCAAGGCTCGGCGAGCCAAATTAAAGGAATTGAAAATCAAAACGGGAGGGGAGTTGTTGATATACGGGTGAAAGAAAGAGGGTTAGGGGTCGTCAGGAGTCTCTCTGACAAGTCTCTCTCTCTAGACGTGAGTCTCTCTGACAAGTCTCTCTCTCTAGACGTGAGTCTCTCTGACAAGTCTCTCTCTTGATGTGAGTCTCTCTGACAAGTCTCTCTCTTGACGTGAGTCTCTCTGACAAGTCTCTCTCTCGTGGTGAGTCTCTCTGACAAGTCTCTCTATTGATGTGAGTCTCTCTGACAAGTCTCTCTCTCAATGTGAGTCTCTCTGACAAGTCTCTCTCTCGACGTGAGTCTCTCTGACAAGTCTCTCTCTCGACGTGAGTCTCTCTGACAAGTCTCTCTATTGATGTGAGTCTCTCTGACAAGTCTCTCTCTCTAGACGTGAGTCTCTCTGACAAGTCTCTCTCTTGACGTGAGTCTCTCTGACAAGTCTCTCTCTCGACGTGAGTCTCTCTGACAAGTCTCTCTCTCTTGATGTGAGTCTCTCTGACAAGTCTCTCTCTCAATGTGAGTCTCTCTGACAAGTCTCTCTCTCTTGACGTGAGTCTCTCTGACAAGTCTCTCTCTCGATGTGAGTCTCTCTGACAAGTCTCTCTCTCGACGTGAGTCTCTCTGACAAGTCTCTCTCTCGATGTGAGTCTCTCTGACAAGTCTCTCTCTCCGTGTGAGTCTCTCTGACAAGTCTCTCTCTCTAGACGTGAGTCTCTCTGACAAGTCTCTCTCTAGACGTGAGTCTCTCTGACAAGTCTCTCTCTCTAGACGTGAGTCTCTCTGACAAGTCTCTCTCTTGATGTGAGTCTCTCTGACAAGCCTCTCTCTCTAGACGTGAGTCTCTCTGACAAGTCTCTCTCTCTAGACGTGAGTCTCTCTGACAAGTCTCTCTCTCAATGTGAGTCTCTCTGACAAGTCTCTCTCTCAATGTGAGTCTCTCTGACAAGTCTCTCTCTCTTGACGTGAGTCTCTCTGACAAGTCTCTCTCTCGATGTGAGTCTCTCTGACAAGTCTCTCTCTCGACGTGAGTCTCTCTGACAAGTCTCTCTCTCGATGTGAGTCTCTCTGACAAGTCTCTCTCTCCGTGTGAGTCTCTCTGACAAGTCTCTCTCTCTAGACGTGAGTCTCTCTGACAAGTCTCTCTCTAGACGTGAGTCTCTCTGACAAGTCTCTCTCTCTAGACGTGAGTCTCTCTGACAAGTCTCTCTCTTGATGTGAGTCTCTCTGACAAGTCTCTCTCTCTTGATGTGAGTCTCTCTGACAAGTCTCTCTTGACGTGAGTCTCTCTGACAAGTCTCTCTCTCGACGTGAGTCTCTCTGACAAGTCTCTCTCTCGTGGTGAGTCTCTCTGACAAGTCTCTCTCTTGATGTGAGTCTCTCTGACAAGTCTCTCTCTCTCTAGATGTGAGTCTCTCTGACAAGTCTCTCTCTCTTGATGTGAGTCTCTCTGACAAGTCGCTCTCTTGACGTGAGTCTCTCTGACAAGTCTCTCTCTCGACGTGAGTCTCTCTGACAAGTCTCTCTCTCTTGATGTGAGTCTCTCTGACAAGTCTCTCTCTTGACGTGAGTCTCTCTGACAAGTCTCTCTCTCGACGTGAGTCTCTCTGACAAGTCTCTCTCTTGATGTGAGTCTCTCTGACAAGTCTCTCTCTCTAGACGTGAGTCTCTCTGACAAGTCTCTCTCTCTAGACGTGAGTCTCTCTGACAAGTCTCTCTCTCGACGTGAGTCTCTCTGACAAGTCTCTCTCTCAACGTGAGTCTCTCTGACAAGTCTCTCTCTCAATGTGAGTCTCTCTGACAAGTCTCTCTCTCTAGACGTGAGTCTCTCTGACAAGTCTCTCTCTCGATGTGAGTCTCTCTGACAAGTCTCTCTCTCAATGTGAGTCTCTCTGACAAGTCTCTCTCTAGATGTGAGTCTCTCTGACAAGTCTCTCTCTAGACGTGAGTCTCTCTGACAAGTCTCTCTCTAGACGTGAGTCTCTCTGACAAGTCTCTCTCTAGACGTGAGTCTCTCTGACAAGTCTCTCTCTTGACGTGAGTCTCTCTGACAAGTCTCTCTCTTGTTGTGAGTCTCTCTGACAAGTCTCTCTCTCTCGACGTGAGTCTCTCTGACAAGTCTCTCTCTCGATGTGAGTCTCTCTGACAAGTCTCTCTCTCGATGTGAGTCTCTCTGAAAATTCTTTTTCTCGTCGTGAGTCTCTCTGAAAAGTCTCTCTCTCGATGTGAGTCTCTCTGACAAGTCTCTCTCTCGATGTGAGTCTCTCTGACAAGTCTCTCTCTCTCAATGTGAGTCTCTCTGACAAGTCTCTCTCTCGACGTGAGTCTCTCTGACAAGTCTCTCTCTAGACGTGAGTCTCTCTGACAAGTCTCTCTCTCTTGACGTGAGTCTCTCTGACAAGCCTCTCTCTAGACGTGAGTCTCTCTGACAAGTCTCTCTCTAGACGTGAGTCTCTCTGACAAGTCTCTCTCTCGACGTGAGTCTCTCTGACAAGTCTCTCTCTCGACGTGAGTCTCTCTGACAAGTCTCTCTCTCGACGTGAGTCTCTCTGATAAGTCTCTCTCTCGATGTGAGTCTCTCTCACAAGTCTCTCTCTAGACGTGAGTCTCTCTGACAAGGCTCTCTCTCGATGTGAGTCTCTCTGACAAGTCTCTCTCTCTAGACGTGAGTCTCTCTGACAAGTCTCTCTCTCGATGTGAGTCTCTCTGACAAGTCTCCCTCTCAATGTGAGTCTCTCTGACAAGTCTCTCTCTCTCGACGTGAGTCTCTCTGACAAGTCTCTCTCTCGACGTGAGTCTCTCTGACAAGGCTCTCTCTCTAGACGTGAGTCTCTCTGACAAGTCTCTCTCTCGATGTGAGTCTCTCTGACAAGTCTCTCTCTCTCGATGTGAGTCTCTCTGACAAGACTCTCTCTTGACGTGAGTCTCTCTGACAAGTCTCTCTCTCGATGTGAGTCTCTCTGACAAGTCTCTCTCTCTCAATGTGAGTCTCTCTGACAAGTCTCTCTCTCGACGTGAGTCTCTCTGACAAGTCTCTCTCTAGACGTGAGTCTCTCTGACAAGTCTCTCTCTCTCAATGTGAGTCTCTCTGACAAGTCTCTCTCTAGACGTGAGTCTCTCTGACAAGTCTCTCTCTTGACGTGAGTCTCTCTGACAAGTCTCTCTCTTGTTGTGAGTCTCTCTGACAAGTCTCTCTCTCTCGACGTGAGTCTCTCTGACAAGTCTCTCTCTCGATGTGAGTATCTCTGACAAGTCTCTCTCTCGATGTGAGTCTCTCTGAAAATTCTTTTTCTCGTCGTGAGTCTCTCTGAAAAGTCTCTCTCTCCACGTGAGTCTCTCTGACAAGTCTCTCTCTCAATGTGAGTCTCTCTGACAAGTCTCTTTCTCGACGTGAGTCTCTCTGACAAGTCTCTCTCTCCACGTGAGTCTCTCTGACAAGTCTCTCTCTCAATGTGAGTCTCTCTGACAAGTCTCTCTCTCGACGTGAGTCTCTCTGACAAGTCTCTCTCTCGACGTGAGTCTCTCTGACAAGTTTCTCTCTCGTCGTGAGTCTCTCTGACAAGTCTCTCTCTCAATGTGAGTCTCTCTGACAAGTCTCTCTCTGGACGTGAGTCTCTCTGACAAGTCTCTCTCTAGACGTGAGTCTCTCTGACAAGTCGCTGTCTCGTTGTGAGTCTCTCTGACAAGTCTCTCTCTCGATGTGAGCCTCTCTGACAAGTCTCTCTCTCGTTGTGAGTCTCTCTGACAAGTCGCTGTCTCGTTGTGAGTCTCTCTGACAAGTCTCTCTCTCGATGTGAGTCTCTCTGACAAGTCTCTCTCTCCACGTGAGTCTCTCTGACAAGTCTCTCTCTCAATGTGAGTCTCTCTGACAAGTCTCTCTCTCGACGTAAGTCTCTCTGACAAGTCTCTCTCTCGACGTGAGTCTCTCTGACAAGTCTCTCTCTAGACGTGAGTCTCTCTGACAAGTCTCTCTCTCTAGACGTGAGTCTCTCTGACAAGTCTCTCTCTCGATGTGAGTCTCTCTGACAAGTCTCTCTCTAGACGTGAGTCTCTCTGACAAGTCTCTCTCTCCACGTGAGTCTCTCTGACAAGTCTCTCTCTCGTTGTGAGTCTCTCTGACAAGTCTCTCTCTCGATGTGAGTCTCTCTGACAAGTCTCTCTCTCTAGATGTGAGTCTCTCTGACAAGTCTCTCTCTCCACGTGAGTCTCTCTGACAAGTCTCTCTCTCGTTGTGAGTCTCTCTGACAAGTCTCTCTCTCGATGTGAGTCTCTCTGACAAGTCTCTCTCTCGATGTGAGTCTCTCTGACAACTCCTCTCTAGACGTGAGTCTCTCTGACAAGTCTCTCTCTCTAGATGTGAGTCTCTCTGACAAGTCTCTCTCTCGACGTGAGTCTCTCTGACAAGTCTCTCTCTAGATGTGAGTCTTTCTGACAAGTCTCTCTCTAGACGTGAGGCTCTCTGACAAGTCTCTCTCTCTCGATGTGAGTCTCTCTGACAAGTCTCTCTCTCAATGTGAGTCTCTCTGACAAGTCTCTCGATGTGAGTCTCTCTGACAAGTCTCTCTCTCAATGTGAGTCTCTCTGACAAGTCTCTCGATGTGAGTCTCTCTGACAAGTCTCTCTCTCCACGTGAGTCTCTCTGACAAGTCTCTCTCTCGTTGTGAGTCTCTCTGACAAGTCTCTCTCTCGATGTGAGTCTCTCTGACAAGTCTCTCTCTCGATGTGAGTCTCTCTGACAAGTCTCTCTCTAGACGTGAGTCTCTCTGACAAGTCTCTCTCTCTAGATGTGAGTCTCTCTGACAAGTCTCTCTCTCTAGACGTGAGTCTCTCTGACAAGTCTCTCTCTTGACGTGAGTCTCTCTGACAAGTCTCTCTCTCGTCGTGAGTCTCTCTGACAAGTCTCTCTCTAGACGTGAGTCTCTCTGACAAGTCTCTCTCTAGACGTGAGTCTCTCTGACAAGTCTCTCTCTTGACGTGAGTCTCTCTGACAAGTCTCTCTCTCGATGTGAGTTCTCTCTGACAAGTCTCTCTCTTGACGTGAGTCTCTCTGACAAGTCTCTCTCTAGATGTGAGTCTCTCTGACAAGTCTCTCTCTAGACGTGAGTCTCTCTGACAACTCTCTCTCTCTTGATGTGAGTCTCTCTGACAAGTCTCTCTCTGTAGACGTGAGTCTCTCTGACAAGTCTCTCTCTCAATGTGAGTCTCTCTGACAAGACTCTTTCTATACGTGAGTCTCTCTGACAAGTCTCTCTCTCGTGGTGAGTCTCTCTGACAAGTCTCTCTCTTGATGTGAGTCTCTCTGACAAGTCTCTCTCAACGTGAGTCTCTCTGACAAGTCTCTCTCTCGTCGTGAGTCTCTCTGACAAGTCTCTCTCTCGACGTGAGTCTCTCTGACAAGTCTCTCTCTTGACGTGAGTCTCTCTGACAAGTCTCTCTCTCTAGACGTGAGTCTCTCTGACAAGTCTCTCTCTAGACGTGAGTCTCTCTGACAAGTCTCTCTCTAGACGTGAGTCTCTCTGACAAGTCTCTCTCTCGTCGTGAGTCTCTCTGACAAGTCTCTCTCTCGTCGTGAGTCTCTCTGACAAGTCTCTCTCTCAATGTGAGTCTCTCTGACAAGTCTCTCTCTCGATGTGAGTCTCTCTGACAAGCCTCTCTCTCAATGTGAGTCTCTCTGACAAGTCTCTCTCTAGACGTGAGTCTCTCTGACAAGTCTCTCTCTCTTGATGTGAGTCTCTCTGACAAGTCTCTCTCTCTTGATGTGAGTCTCTCTGACAAGGCTCTCTCTAGACGTGAGTCTCTCTGACAAGTCTCTCTCTTGACGTGAGTCTCTCTGACAAGTCTCTCTCTCGATGTGAGTCTCTCTGACAAGTCTCTCTCTCGACGTGAGTCTCTCTGACAAGTCTCTCTCTCTTGATGTGAGTCTCTCTGACAAGTCTCTCTCTCGATGTGAGTCTCTCTGACAAGTCTCTCTCTCGACGTGAGTCTCTCTGACAAGTCTCTCTCTCTTGATGTGAGTCTCTCTGACAAGTCTCTCTCTCTTGATGTGAGTCTCTCTGACAAGGCTCTCTCTAGACGTGAGTCTCTCTGACAAGTCTCTCTCTTGACGTGAGTCTCTCTGACAAGGCTCTCTCTAGACGTGAGTCTCTCTGACAAGTCTCTCTCTCGACGTGAGTCTCTCTGACAAGTCTCTCTCTCGTCGTGAGTCTCTCTGACAAGTCTCTCTCTCGTTGTGAGACTCTCTGACAAGTCTCTCTCTAGACGTGAGTCTCTCTGACAAGTCTCTCTCTCGTTGTGAGACTCTCTGACAAGTCTCTCTCTCGTTGTGAGACTCTCTGACAAGTCTCTCTCTAGACGTGAGTCTCTCTGACAAGTCTCTCTCTCCGTGTGAGTCTCTCTGACAAGTCTCTCTCTCAATGTGAGTCTCTCTGACAAGTCTCTCTCTAGACGTGAGTCTCTCTGACAAGGCTCTCTCTCTAGACGTGAGTCTCTCTGACAAGTCTCTCTCTAGACGTGAGTCTCTCTGACAAGTCTCTCTCTCGACGTGAGTCTCTCTGACAAGTCTCTCTCTCAACGTGAGTCTCTCTGACAAGTCTCTCTCTCAATGTGAGTCTCTCTGACAAGTCTCTCTCTCTAGACGTGAGTCTCTCTGACAACTCTCTCTCTCGATGTGAGTCTCTCTGACAAGTCTCTCTCTCAATGTGAGTCTCTCTGACAAGTCTCTCTCTAGACGTGAGTCTCTCTGACAAGTCTCTCTCTCTAGACGTGAGTCTCTCTGACAAGTCTCTCTCTAGACGTGAGTCTCTCTGACAAGTCTCTCTCTCAATGTGAGTCTCTCTGACAAGTCTCTCTCTAGACGTGAGTCTCTCTGACAAGTCTCTCTCTAGACGTGAGTCTCTCTGACAAGTCTCTCTCTAGACGTGAGTCTCTCTGACAAGTCTCTCTCTCGTCGTGAGTCTCTCTGACAAGTCTCTCTCTAGACGTGAGTCTCTCTGACAAGTCTCTCTCTTGACGTGAGTCTCTCTGACAAGTCTCTCTCTTGTTGTGAGTCTCTCTGACAAGTCTCTCTCTCTCGACGTGAGTCTCTCTGACAAGTCTCTCTCTCGATGTGAGTCTCTCTGACAAGTCTCTCTCTCGATGTGAGTCTCTCTGAAAATTCTTTTTCTCGTCGTGAGTCTCTCTGAAAAGTCTCTCTCTCGATGTGAGTCTCTCTGACAAGTCTCTCTCTCGATGTGAGTCTCTCTGACAAGTCTCTCTCTCTCAATGTGAGTCTCTCTGACAAGTCTCTCTCTCGACGTGAGTCTCTCTGACAAGTCTCTCTCTAGACGTGAGTCTCTCTGACAAGTCTCTCTCTCTTGACGTGAGTCTCTCTGACAAGTCTCTCTCTTGTTGTGAGTCTCTCTGACAAGTCTCTCTCTAGACGTGAGTCTCTCTGACAAGTCTCTCTCTCGATGTGAGTCTCTCTGACAAGTCTCTCTCTCGACGTGAGTCTCTCTGACAAGTCTCTCTCTCGACGTGAGTCTCTCTGATAAGTCTCTCTCTCGATGTGAGTCTCTCTCACAAGTCTCTCTCTAGACGTGAGTCTCTCTGACAAGGCTCTCTCTCGATGTGAGTCTCTCTGACAAGTCTCTCTCTCTAGACGTGAGTCTCTCTGACAAGTCTCTCTCTCGATGTGAGTCTCTCTGACAAGTCTCCCTCTCAATGTGAGTCTCTCTGACAAGTCTCTCTCTCTCGACGTGAGTCTCTCTGACAAGTCTCTCTCTCGACGTGAGTCTCTCTGACAAGGCTCTCTCTCTAGACGTGAGTCTCTCTGACAAGTCTCTCTCTCGATGTGAGTCTCTCTGACAAGTCTCTCTCTCTCGATGTGAGTCTCTCTGACAAGACTCTCTCTTGACGTGAGTCTCTCTGACAAGTCTCTCTCTCGATGTGAGTCTCTCTGACAAGTCTCTCTCTCTCAATGTGAGTCTCTCTGACAAGTCTCTCTCTCGACGTGAGTCTCTCTGACAAGTCTCTCTCTAGACGTGAGTCTCTCTGACAAGTCTCTCTCTCTCAATGTGAGTCTCTCTGACAAGTCTCTCTCTAGACGTGAGTCTCTCTGACAAGTCTCTCTCTTGACGTGAGTCTCTCTGACAAGTCTCTCTCTTGTTGTGAGTCTCTCTGACAAGTCTCTCTCTCTCGACGTGAGTCTCTCTGACAAGTCTCTCTCTCGATGTGAGTCTCTCTGACAAGTCTCTCTCTCGATGTGAGTCTCTCTGAAAATTCTTTTTCTCGTCGTGAGTCTCTCTGAAAAGTCTCTCTCTCCACGTGAGTCTCTCTGACAAGTCTCTCTCTCAATGTGAGTCTCTCTGACAAGTCTCTTTCTCGACGTGAGTCTCTCTGACAAGTCTCTCTCTCCACGTGAGTCTCTCTGACAAGTCTCTCTCTCAATGTGAGTCTCTCTGACAAGTCTCTCTCTCGACGTGAGTCTCTCTGACAAGTCTCTCTCTCGACGTGAGTCTCTCTGACAAGTTTCTCTCTCGTCGTGAGTCTCTCTGACAAGTCTCTCTCTCAATGTGAGTCTCTCTGACAAGTCTCTCTCTGGACGTGAGTCTCTCTGACAAGTCTCTCTCTAGACGTGAGTCTCTCTGACAAGTCGCTGTCTCGTTGTGAGTCTCTCTGACAAGTCTCTCTCTCGATGTGAGCCTCTCTGACAAGTCTCTCTCTCGTTGTGAGTCTCTCTGACAAGTCGCTGTCTCGTTGTGAGTCTCTCTGACAAGTCTCTCTCTCGTTGTGAGACTCTCTGACAAGTCTCTCTCTCGTTGTGAGACTCTCTGACAAGTCTCTCTCTAGACGTGAGTCTCTCTGACAAGTCTCTCTCTCGTTGTGAGACTCTCTGACAAGTCTCTCTCTCGTTGTGAGACTCTCTGACAAGTCTCTCTCTAGACGTGAGTCTCTCTGACAAGTCTCTCTCTCCGTGTGAGTCTCTCTGACAAGTCTCTCTCTCAATGTGAGTCTCTCTGACAAGTCTCTCTCTAGACGTGAGTCTCTCTGACAAGGCTCTCTCTCTAGACGTGAGTCTCTCTGACAAGTCTCTCTCTAGACGTGAGTCTCTCTGACAAGTCTCTCTCTCGACGTGAGTCTCTCTGACAAGTCTCTCTCTCAACGTGAGTCTCTCTGACAAGTCTCTCTCTCAATGTGAGTCTCTCTGACAAGTCTCTCTCTCTAGACGTGAGTCTCTCTGACAAGTCTCTCTCTCGATGTGAGTCTCTCTGACAAGTCTCTCTCTCAATGTGAGTCTCTCTGACAAGTCTCTCTCTAGACGTGAGTCTCTCTGACAAGTCTCTCTCTCTAGACGTGAGTCTCTCTGACAAGTCTCTCTCTAGACGTGAGTCTCTCTGACAAGTCTCTCTCTCAATGTGAGTCTCTCTGACAAGTCTCTCTCTAGACGTGAGTCTCTCTGACAAGTCTCTCTCTAGACGTGAGTCTCTCTGACAAGTCTCTCTCTAGACGTGAGTCTCTCTGACAAGTCTCTCTCTCGTCGTGAGTCTCTCTGACAAGTCTCTCTCTAGACGTGAGTCTCTCTGACAAGTCTCTCTCTTGACGTGAGTCTCTCTGACAAGTCTCTCTCTTGTTGTGAGTCTCTCTGACAAGTCTCTCTCTCTCGACGTGAGTCTCTCTGACAAGTCTCTCTCTCGATGTGAGTCTCTCTGACAAGTCTCTCTCTCGATGTGAGTCTCTCTGAAAATTCTTTTTCTCGTCGTGAGTCTCTCTGAAAAGTCTCTCTCTCGATGTGAGTCTCTCTGACAAGTCTCTCTCTCGATGTGAGTCTCTCTGACAAGTCTCTCTCTCTCAATGTGAGTCTCTCTGACAAGTCTCTCTCTCGACGTGAGTCTCTCTGACAAGTCTCTCTCTAGACGTGAGTCTCTCTGACAAGTCTCTCTCTCTTGACGTGAGTCTCTCTGACAAGTCTCTCTCTTGTTGTGAGTCTCTCTGACAAGTCTCTCTCTAGACGTGAGTCTCTCTGACAAGTCTCTCTCTCGATGTGAGTCTCTCTGACAAGTCTCTCTCTCGACGTGAGTCTCTCTGACAAGTCTCTCTCTCGACGTGAGTCTCTCTGATAAGTCTCTCTCTCGATGTGAGTCTCTCTCACAAGTCTCTCTCTAGACGTGAGTCTCTCTGACAAGGCTCTCTCTCGATGTGAGTCTCTCTGACAAGTCTCTCTCTCTAGACGTGAGTCTCTCTGACAAGTCTCTCTCTCGATGTGAGTCTCTCTGACAAGTCTCCCTCTCAATGTGAGTCTCTCTGACAAGTCTCTCTCTCGACGTGAGTCTCTCTGACAAGGCTCTCTCTCTAGACGTGAGTCTCTCTGACAAGTCTCTCTCTCGATGTGAGTCTCTCTGACAAGTCTCTCTCTCTCGATGTGAGTCTCTCTGACAAGACTCTCTCTTGACGTGAGTCTCTCTGACAAGTCTCTCTCTCGATGTGAGTCTCTCT
This sequence comes from Petromyzon marinus, assembly GCF_048934315.1. Taxonomy (NCBI): domain Eukaryota; kingdom Metazoa; phylum Chordata; class Hyperoartia; order Petromyzontiformes; family Petromyzontidae; genus Petromyzon; species Petromyzon marinus. The sequence goes on along the minus strand of NW_027423692.1, from coordinate 326,410 downwards.
GACAAGTCTCTCTCTCTCAATGTGAGTCTCTCTGACAAGTCTCTCTCTCGACGTGAGTCTCTCTGACAAGTCTCTCTCTAGACGTGAGTCTCTCTGACAAGTCTCTCTCTCTCAATGTGAGTCTCTCTGACAAGTCTCTCTCTAGACGTGAGTCTCTCTGACAAGTCTCTCTCTTGACGTGAGTCTCTCTGACAAGTCTCTCTCTTGTTGTGAGTCTCTCTGACAAGTCTCTCTCTCTCGACGTGAGTCTCTCTGACAAGTCTCTCTCTCGATGTGAGTCTCTCTGACAAGTCTCTCTCTCGATGTGAGTCTCTCTGAAAATTCTTTTTCTCGTCGTGAGTCTCTCTGAAAAGTCTCTCTCTCCACGTGAGTCTCTCTGACAAGTCTCTCTCTCAATGTGAGTCTCTCTGACAAGTCTCTTTCTCGACGTGAGTCTCTCTGACAAGTCTCTCTCTCCACGTGAGTCTCTCTGACAAGTCTCTCTCTCAATGTGAGTCTCTCTGACAAGTCTCTCTCTCGACGTGAGTCTCTCTGACAAGTCTCTCTCTCGACGTGAGTCTCTCTGACAAGTTTCTCTCTCGTCGTGAGTCTCTCTGACAAGTCTCTCTCTCAATGTGAGTCTCTCTGACAAGTCTCTCTCTGGACGTGAGTCTCTCTGACAAGTCTCTCTCTAGACGTGAGTCTCTCTGACAAGTCGCTGTCTCGTTGTGAGTCTCTCTGACAAGTCTCTCTCTCGATGTGAGCCTCTCTGACAAGTCTCTCTCTCGTTGTGAGTCTCTCTGACAAGTCGCTGTCTCGTTGTGAGTCTCTCTGACAAGTCTCTCTCTCGATGTGAGTCTCTCTGACAAGTCTCTCTCTCCACGTGAGTCTCTCTGACAAGTCTCTCTCTCAATGTGAGTCTCTCTGACAAGTCTCTCTCTCGACGTAAGTCTCTCTGACAAGTCTCTCTCTCGACGTGAGTCTCTCTGACAAGTCTCTCTCTAGACGTGAGTCTCTCTGACAAGTCTCTCTCTCTAGACGTGAGTCTCTCTGACAAGTCTCTCTCTCGATGTGAGTCTCTCTGACAAGTCTCTCTCTAGACGTGAGTCTCTCTGACAAGTCTCTCTCTCCACGTGAGTCTCTCTGACAAGTCTCTCTCTCGTTGTGAGTCTCTCTGACAAGTCTCTCTCTCGATGTGAGTCTCTCTGACAAGTCTCTCTCTCTAGATGTGAGTCTCTCTGACAAGTCTCTCTCTCCACGTGAGTCTCTCTGACAAGTCTCTCTCTCGTTGTGAGTCTCTCTGACAAGTCTCTCTCTCGATGTGAGTCTCTCTGACAAGTCTCTCTCTCGATGTGAGTCTCTCTGACAACTCCTCTCTAGACGTGAGTCTCTCTGACAAGTCTCTCTCTAGACGTGAGTCTCTCTGACAAGGCTCTCTCTCTAGACGTGAGTCTCTCTGACAAGTCTCTCTCTAGACGTGAGTCTCTCTGACAAGTCTCTCTCTCGACGTGAGTCTCTCTGACAAGTCTCTCTCTCAACGTGAGTCTCTCTGACAAGTCTCTCTCTCAATGTGAGTCTCTCTGACAAGTCTCTCTCTCTAGACGTGAGTCTCTCTGACAAGTCTCTCTCTCGATGTGAGTCTCTCTGACAAGTCTCTCTCTCAATGTGAGTCTCTCTGACAAGTCTCTCTCTAGACGTGAGTCTCTCTGACAAGTCTCTCTCTCTAGACGTGAGTCTCTCTGACAAGTCTCTCTCTAGACGTGAGTCTCTCTGACAAGTCTCTCTCTCAATGTGAGTCTCTCTGACAAGTCTCTCTCTAGACGTGAGTCTCTCTGACAAGTCTCTCTCTAGACGTGAGTCTCTCTGACAAGTCTCTCTCTAGACGTGAGTCTCTCTGACAAGTCTCTCTCTCGTCGTGAGTCTCTCTGACAAGTCTCTCTCTAGACGTGAGTCTCTCTGACAAGTCTCTCTCTTGACGTGAGTCTCTCTGACAAGTCTCTCTCTTGTTGTGAGTCTCTCTGACAAGTCTCTCTCTCTCGACGTGAGTCTCTCTGACAAGTCTCTCTCTCGATGTGAGTCTCTCTGACAAGTCTCTCTCTCGATGTGAGTCTCTCTGAAAATTCTTTTTCTCGTCGTGAGTCTCTCTGAAAAGTCTCTCTCTCGATGTGAGTCTCTCTGACAAGTCTCTCTCTCGATGTGAGTCTCTCTGACAAGTCTCTCTCTCTCAATGTGAGTCTCTCTGACAAGTCTCTCTCTCGACGTGAGTCTCTCTGACAAGTCTCTCTCTAGACGTGAGTCTCTCTGACAAGTCTCTCTCTCTTGACGTGAGTCTCTCTGACAAGTCTCTCTCTTGTTGTGAGTCTCTCTGACAAGTCTCTCTCTAGACGTGAGTCTCTCTGACAAGTCTCTCTCTCGATGTGAGTCTCTCTGACAAGTCTCTCTCTCGACGTGAGTCTCTCTGACAAGTCTCTCTCTCGACGTGAGTCTCTCTGATAAGTCTCTCTCTCGATGTGAGTCTCTCTCACAAGTCTCTCTCTAGACGTGAGTCTCTCTGACAAGGCTCTCTCTCGATGTGAGTCTCTCTGACAAGTCTCTCTCTCTAGACGTGAGTCTCTCTGACAAGTCTCTCTCTCGATGTGAGTCTCTCTGACAAGTCTCCCTCTCAATGTGAGTCTCTCTGACAAGTCTCTCTCTCTCGACGTGAGTCTCTCTGACAAGTCTCTCTCTCGACGTGAGTCTCTCTGACAAGGCTCTCTCTCTAGACGTGAGTCTCTCTGACAAGTCTCTCTCTCGATGTGAGTCTCTCTGACAAGTCTCTCTCTCTCGATGTGAGTCTCTCTGACAAGACTCTCTCTTGACGTGAGTCTCTCTGACAAGTCTCTCTCTCGATGTGAGTCTCTCTGACAAGTCTCTCTCTCTCAATGTGAGTCTCTCTGACAAGTCTCTCTCTCGACGTGAGTCTCTCTGACAAGTCTCTCTCTAGACGTGAGTCTCTCTGACAAGTCTCTCTCTCTCAATGTGAGTCTCTCTGACAAGTCTCTCTCTAGACGTGAGTCTCTCTGACAAGTCTCTCTCTTGACGTGAGTCTCTCTGACAAGTCTCTCTCTTGTTGTGAGTCTCTCTGACAAGTCTCTCTCTCTCGACGTGAGTCTCTCTGACAAGTCTCTCTCTCGATGTGAGTCTCTCTGACAAGTCTCTCTCTCGATGTGAGTCTCTCTGAAAATTCTTTTTCTCGTCGTGAGTCTCTCTGAAAAGGCTCTCTCTCCACGTGAGTCTCTCTGACAAGTCTCTCTCTCAATGTGAGTCTCTCTGACAAGTCTCTTTCTCGACGTGAGTCTCTCTGACAAGTCTCTCTCTCCACGTGAGTCTCTCTGACAAGTCTCTCTCTCAATGTGAGTCTCTCTGACAAGTCTCTCTCTCGACGTGAGTCTCTCTGACAAGTCTCTCTCTCGATGTGAGTCTCTCTGACAAGTTTCTCTCTCGTCGTGAGTCTCTCTGACAAGTCTCTCTCTCAATGTGAGTCTCTCTGACAAGTCTCTCTCTGGACGTGAGTCTCTCTGACAAGTCTCTCTCTAGACGTGAGTCTCTCTGACAAGTCGCTGTCTCGTTGTGAGTCTCTCTGACAAGTCTCTCTCTCGATGTGAGCCTCTCTGACAAGTCTCTCTCTCGTTGTGAGTCTCTCTGACAAGTCGCTGTCTCGTTGTGAGTCTCTCTGACAAGTCTCTCTCTCGATGTGAGTCTCTCTGACAAGTCTCTCTCTCCACGTGAGTCTCTCTGACAAGTCTCTCTCTCAATGTGAGTCTCTCTGACAAGTCTCTCTCTCGACGTAAGTCTCTCTGACAAGTCTCTCTCTCGACGTGAGTCTCTCTGACAAGTCTCTCTCTAGACGTGAGTCTCTCTGACAAGTCTCTCTCTCTAGACGTGAGTCTCTCTGACAAGTCTCTCTCTCGATGTGAGTCTCTCTGACAAGTCTCTCTCTAGACGTGAGTCTCTCTGACAAGTCTCTCTCTCCACGTGAGTCTCTCTGACAAGTCTCTCTCTCGTTGTGAGTCTCTCTGACAAGTCTCTCTCTCGATGTGAGTCTCTCTGACAAGTCTCTCTCTCTAGATGTGAGTCTCTCTGACAAGTCTCTCTCTCCACGTGAGTCTCTCTGACAAGTCTCTCTCTCGTTGTGAGTCTCTCTGACAAGTCTCTCTCTCGATGTGAGTCTCTCTGACAAGTCTCTCTCTCGATGTGAGTCTCTCTGACAACTCCTCTCTAGACGTGAGTCTCTCTGACAAGTCTCTCTCTCTAGATGTGAGTCTCTCTGACAAGTCTCTCTCTCGACGTGAGTCTCTCTGACAAGTCTCTCTCTAGATGTGAGTCTTTCTGACAAGTCTCTCTCTAGACGTGAGGCTCTCTGACAAGTCTCTCTCTCTCGATGTGAGTCTCTCTGACAAGTCTCTCTCTCAATGTGAGTCTCTCTGACAAGTCTCTCGATGTGAGTCTCTCTGACAAGTCTCTCTCTCAATGTGAGTCTCTCTGACAAGTCTCTCGATGTGAGTCTCTCTGACAAGTCTCTCTCTCCACGTGAGTCTCTCTGACAAGTCTCTCTCTCGTTGTGAGTCTCTCTGACAAGTCTCTCTCTCGATGTGAGTCTCTCTGACAAGTCTCTCTCTCGATGTGAGTCTCTCTGACAAGTCTCTCTCTAGACGTGAGTCTCTCTGACAAGTCTCTCTCTCTAGATGTGAGTCTCTCTGACAAGTCTCTCTCTCTAGACGTGAGTCTCTCTGACAAGTCTCTCTCTTGACGTGAGTCTCTCTGACAAGTCTCTCTCTCGTCGTGAGTCTCTCTGACAAGTCTCTCTCTAGACGTGAGTCTCTCTGACAAGTCTCTCTCTAGACGTGAGTCTCTCTGACAAGTCTCTCTCTTGACGTGAGTCTCTCTGACAAGTCTCTCTCTCGATGTGAGTTCTCTCTGACAAGTCTCTCTCTTGACGTGAGTCTCTCTGACAAGTCTCTCTCTAGATGTGAGTCTCTCTGACAAGTCTCTCTCTAGACGTGAGTCTCTCTGACAACTCTCTCTCTCTTGATGTGAGTCTCTCTGACAAGTCTCTCTCTGTAGACGTGAGTCTCTCTGACAAGTCTCTCTCTCAATGTGAGTCTCTCTGACAAGACTCTTTCTATACGTGAGTCTCTCTGACAAGTCTCTCTCTCGTGGTGAGTCTCTCTGACAAGTCTCTCTCTTGATGTGAGTCTCTCTGACAAGTCTCTCTCAACGTGAGTCTCTCTGACAAGTCTCTCTCTAGACGTGAGTCTCTCTGACAAGTCTCTCTCTCTCTCAATGTGAGTCTCTCTGACAAGTCTCTCTCTAGACGTGAGTCTCTCTGACAAGTCTCTCTCTTGACGTGAGTCTCTCTGACAAGTCTCTCTCTCTCTAGACGTGTGTCTCTCTGACAAGTCTCTCCCTCGACGTGAGTCTCTCTGACAAGTCTCTCTCTCTAGACGTGAGTCTCTCTGACAAGTCTCTCTCTCTCTCTCGTCGTGAGTCTCTCTGACAAGTCTCTCTCTCAATGTGAGTCTCTCTGACAAGTCTCTCTCTCGACGTGAGTCTCTCTGACAAGTCTCTCTCTCCACGTGAGTCTCTCTGACAAGTCTCTCTCTAGACGTGAGTCTCTCTGACAAGTCTCTCTCTCCACGTGAGTCTCTCTGACAAGTCTCTCTCTCGATGTGAGTCTCTCTGACAAGTCTCTCTCTCTCTTGTCGTGAGTCTCTCTGACAAGTCTCTCTCTCAATGTGAGTCTCTCTGACAAGTCTCTCTCTCGACGTGAGTCTCTCTGACAAGTCTCTCTCTAGACGTGAGTCTCTCTGACAAGTCTCTCTCTAGACGTGAGTCTCTCTGACAAGTCTCTCTCTAGACGTGAGTCTCTCTGACAAGTCTCTCTCTCTCGATGTGAGTCTCTCTGACAAGTCTCTCTCTCGATGTGAGTCTCTCTGACAAGGCTCTCTCTAGACGTGAGTCTCTCTGACAAGTCTCTCTCTCTCGACGTGAGTCTCTCTGACAAGTCTCTCTCTAGACGTGAGTCTCTCTGACAAGTCTCTCTCTTGACGTGAGTCTCTCTGACAAGTCTCTCTCTCGATGTGAGTCTCTCTGACAAGTCTCTCTCTCGACGTGAGTCTCTCTGACAAGTCTCTCTCTCTCGACGTGAGTCTCTCTGACAAGTCTCTCTCTCGACGTGAGTCTCTCTGACAAGTCTCTCTCTTGTCGTGAGTCTCTCTGACAAGTCTCTCTCTCGATGTGAGTCTCTCTGACAAGTCTCTCTCTCAATGTGAGTCTCTCTGACAAGTCTCTCTCTCAATGTGAGTCTCTCTGACAAGTCTCTCTCCCGACGTGAGTCTCTCTGACAAGTCTCTCTCTCAATGTGAGTCTCTCTGACAAGTCTCTCTCTCAATGTGAGTCTCTCTGACAAGTCTCTCTCTAGACGTGAGTCTCTCTGACAAGTCTCTCTCTAGACGTGAGTCTCTCTGACAAGTCTCTCTCTCGTCGTGAGTCTCTCTGACAAGTCTCTCTCTCAATGTGAGTCTCTCTGACAAGTCTCTCTCCCGACGTGAGTCTCTCTGACAAGTCTCTCTCTCAATGTGAGTCTCTCTGACAAGTCTCTCTCTCAATGTGAGTCTCTCTGACAAGTCTCTCTCTCAATGTGAGTCTCTCTGTCAAGTCTCTCTCTAGACGTGAGTCTCTCTGACAAGTCTCTCTCTAGACGTGATTCTCTCTGACAATTCTCTCTCTCTTGATGTGAGTCTCTCTGACAAGTCTCTCTCTTGACGTGAGTCTCTCTGATAAATCTCTCTCTCGTCGTGAGTCTCTCTGACAAGTCTCTCTCTCGATGTGAGTCTCTCTGACAAGTCTCTCTCTCGACGTGAGTCTCTCTGACAAGTCTCTCTCTCATCGTGAGTCTCTCTGACAAGTCTCTCTCTTGATGTGAGTCTCACTGACAAGTCTCTCTCTCGACGTGAGTCTCTCTGACAAGTCTCTCTCTCATCGTGAGTCTCTCTGACAAGTCTCTCTCTCGATGTGAGTCTCTCTGACAAGTCTCTCTCTCGACGTGAGTCTCTCTGACAAGTCTCTCTCTCTTGATGTGAGTCTCTCTGATAAATCTCTCTCTCGTCGTGAGTCTCTCTGACAAGTCTCTCTCTCGATGTGAGTCTCTCTGACAAGTCTCTCTCTCTAGACGTGAGTCTCTCTGACAAGTCTCTCTCTCGACGTGAGTCTCTCTGACAAGTCTCTCTCTAGACGTGAGTCTCTCTGACAAGTCTCTCTCTCTCATCGTGAGTCTCTCTGACAAGTCTCTCTCTCGACGTGAGTCTCTCTGACAAGTCTCTCTCTCTCGATGTGAGTCTCTCTGACAAGTCTCTCTCTCGACGTGAGTCTCTCTGACAAGTCTCTCTCTCTAGACGTGAGTCTCTCTGACAAGTCTCTCTCTCTAGACGTGAGTCTCTCTGACAAGTCTCTCTCTAGACGTGAGTCTCTCTGACAAGTCTCTCTCTCTAGACGTGAGTCTCTCTGACAAGTCTCTCTCTCTAGTCGTGAGTCTCTCTGACAAGTCTCTCTCTCTAGTCGTGAGTCTCTCTGACAAGTCTCTCTCTCGACGTGAGTCTCTCTGACAAGTCTCTCTCTCGACGTGAGTCTCTCTGACAAGTCTCTCTCTCTAGACGTGAGTCTCTCTGACAAGTCTCTCTCTCGACGTGAGTCTCTCTGACAAGTCTCTCTCTCGACGTGAGTCTCTCTGACAAGTCTCTCTATCAATGTGAGTCTCTCTGACAAGTCTCTCTCTCTAGACGTGAGTCTCTCTGACAAGTCTCTCTCTAGTCGTGAGTCTCTCTGACAAGTCTCTCTCTAGACGTGAGTCTCTCTGACAAGTCTCTCTCTAGACGTGAGTCTCTCTGACAAGTCTCTCTCTCGATGTGAGTCTCTCTGACAAGTCTCTCTCTCGATGTGAGTCTCTCTGACCAGTCTCTCTCTCGACGTGAGTCTCTCTGACAAGTCTCTCTCTCAATGTGAGTCTCTCTGACAAGTCTCTCTCTTGACGTGAGTCTCTCTGACAAGGCTCTCTCTCTCGATGTGAGTCTCTCTGACAAGTCTCTCTCTCTCGATGTGAGTCTCTCTGACAAGTCTCTCTCTTGACGTGAGTCTCTCTGACAAGTCTCTCTCTCTCGTCGTGAGTCTCTCTGACAAGTCTCTGTCTCTCTCTCTCTCGGTATGGCGACGCTGAAACCAGCCGGGGCCTCCACCGTGGTCCAGGTGAGAGCTCGGGAGCTCCACCTGGAACGCGGACTCCTCCGAAGCGGAGAGAGAGAGAGATAGAGAGGGAGATAGAGATAGAGAGAGAGATAGAGAGAGATAGAGATAGAGAGATAGAGGGAGAGAGAGATAGAGATAGAGAGATAGAGGGAGAGAGAGGGAGAGTGAGAGGGAGAGAGAGATAGGTGGGGAGAGATAGGGAGAGAGAGATAGGTAGGGAGAGAGATGGAGAGAGAGAGAGCTAGGGAGAGAGAGATAGGTAGGGAGAGAGATGGAGAGAGATAGGGAGAGAGAGATAGGGAGAGAAAGATAGAGAGAGAGATAGAGAGAGATAGAGAGAGAGATAGAGAGAGAGAGAGAAAGAGAGAGAGATAGAGAGAGAGGGAGAGAGAGAGAGATAGAGAGAGAGAGAGAAAGAGAGAGAGATAGAGAGAGAGGGAGAGAGAGAGATAGGGAGAGAGAGATAGAGAGATAGAGGGAGAGAGAGGGAGAGTGAGAGGGAGAGAGAGATGGGTAGAGAGAGAGATAGGGAGAGAGAGAGATAGGGAGAGGGAGATGGAGAGATCGGGAGAGAGAGATAGGTAGGGAGAGAGATGGAGAGAGAGATGCTAAGCCACGTGGTGATTGTGACGATGCTAAGCCACGTGATGATGATGACGATGCTAAGCCACGTGATGATGATGACGATGCTAAGCCACGTGGTGATGACCATGGTAAGCCACGTGGTGATGATGACGATGCTAAGCAACGTGGTGATGACGATTCTAAGCCACGTGGTGATGATGACGATGCTAAGCCACGTGGTGATGATGACGATGCTAAGCCACGTGGTGATGATGACGATGCTAAGCCACGTGGTGATGATGACGATGCTAAGCCACATGGTGATGACGATGCTAAGCCACGTGGTGATGATGACGATGCTAAGCCACGTGGTGATGATAACGATGCTAAGCCACGTGGTGATGATGATGATGCTAAGCCACGTGGTGATGATGACGATGCTAAGCCACGTGGTGTTGATGACGATGCTAAGCCATGTGGTGATGATGACGATGCTAAGCCACGTGGTGATGATGACGATTCTAAGCCACGTGGTGATGATGACGATGCTAAGCCACGTGGTAGAGAGAGACAAAGGGGTAGAGAGACAAAGGGGGTAGAGAGACAAAGGGGGTAGAGAGACAGAGGGGGTAGAGAGACAAAGGGGGTAGAAAGACAAAGGGGTAGAGAGACAGAGGGGGTAGAGAGACAGAGGGGGTAGAGAGACAGACAGAGGGGGTAGAGAGACAAAGGGAGTAGAGAGACAGAGGGGGTAGAGAGACACAGGGGGTAGAGAGACAGAGGGGGTAGAGAGACAAAGGGGGTAGAGAGACAGAGGGGGTAGAGAGACAAAGGGGAAGAGAGACAGAGGGGTTAGAGAGACAAAGGGGGTAGAGAGACAAAGGGGTTAGAGAGACAGAGGGGTAGAGAGACAGAGGGGGTAGAGAGACAGAGGGGGTAGAGAGACAAAGGGGGTAGAGAGACAGACAGAAAGGGTAGAGAGACAAAGGGGGTAGAGACAGAGGGGGTAGAGAGACAAAGGGGGTAGAGAGACAGACAGAGGGGTAGAGAGACAGAGGGGGTAGAGAGACAAAGGGGGTAGAGAGACAGAGGGGGTAGAGAGACAAAGGGGGTAGAGAGACAGAGGGGGTAGAGAGACAGAGGGGGTAGAGAGACAGAGGGGGTAGAGAGACAGAGGGGTAGAGAGACAGAGGGGGTAGAGAGACAAAGGGGTAGAGAGACAGAGGGGGTAGAGAGACAGAGGGGGTAGAGAGACAGAGAGGGTAGAGAGACAGAGGGGGTAGAGACAGAGGGGGTAGAGAGACAAAGGGGGTAGAGAGACAGAGGGGTAGAGAGACAGAGGGGGTAGAGAGACAAAGGGGGTAGAGAGACAGAGGGGGTAGAGAGACAGAGGGGGTAAAGAGACATAGGGGTAGAGAGACAGAAGGGGTAGAGAGACAGAGGGGGTAGAGAGACAGAGGGGGTAGAGAGACAAAGGGGTAGAGAGACAGAGGGGGTAGAGAGACAAAGGGGTAGAGAGACAGAGGGGGTAGAGAGACAGAGGGGGTAGAGAGACAGAGGGGGTAGAGAGACAGAGGGGGTAGAGAGACAAAGGGGGTAGAGAGACAGAGGGGGTAGAGTGACAAAGGGGGTAGACAGACAGAGGGGGTAGAGAGACAGAGGGGGTAGAGAGACAAAGGGGTAGAGAGACAAAAGGGGGAGAGAGACAGAGGGGGTAGAGAGACAGAGGGGGTAGAGAGACAAAGGGGGTAGAGAGACAGACAGAGGGGGTAGAGAGACAGAGGGGGTAGAGAGACAGAGGGGGTAGAGAGACAGAGGGGGTAGAGAGACAGACAGAGGGGGTAGAGAGACAGAGGGGGTAGAGAGACAGAGGGGGTAGAGAGACAGAGGGGGTAGAGAGACAGAGGGGGTAGAGAGACAGAGGGGGTAGAGAGTCACAGGGGTAGAGAGACAAAGGGGGTAGAGAGACAGAGGGGGTAGAAAGACAGGGGGGGTAGAGAGACAAAGGGGGTAGAGAGACAGAGGGGGTAGAGAGACAAAGGGGGTAGAGAGACAAAGGGGGTAGAGAGACAGGGGGGGTAGAGAGACAAAGGGGGTAGAGAGACAGAGGGGGTAGAGAGACAGAGGGGGTAGAGAGACAGAGGGGGTAGAGAGACAAAGGGGGTAGAGAGCCAGAGGGGGTAGAGAGACAGAGGAGTAGAGAGAGAGACAAAGGGGGTAGAGAGACAAAGGGGGTAGAGAGACAAAGGGGGTAGAGAGACAGAGGGGGTCGAGAGACAGAGGGGGTAGAGAGACAAAGGGGGTAGAGAGACAGAGGGGGTAGAGAGACAAAGGGGGTAGAGAGACAAAGGGGGTAGAGAGACAGAGGGGGTAGAGAGACAGAGGGGGTAGAGAGACAGACAAAGGGGGTAGAGAGACAAAGGGGGTAGAGAGACAGAGGAGTAGAGAGACAGAGGGGGTAGAGAGACAGAGGGGGTAGAGAGACAAAGGGGGTAGAGAGACAGAGGGGTAGAGAGACAGACAGAGGGGGTAGAGAGACAGAGGGGGTAGAGAGACAAAGGGGGTAGAGAGACAGACGGAGTAGAGAGACAGATGGAGTAGAGAGACAGAGGGGGTAGAGAGACAGAGGGGGTAGAGAGACAAAGGGGGTAGAGAGACAGATGGAGTAGAGAGACAGAGGGGGTAGAGAGACAGAGGGGGTAGAGAGACAGAGGGGGTAGAGAGACAGAGGGGGTAGAGAGACAGAGGGGGTAGAGAGACAAAGGGGTAGAGAGACAGAAGGGGGTAGAGAGACAGAGGGGGTAGAGAGACAGAGGGGGTAGAGAGACAGAGGGGGTAGAGAGACAGAGGAGTAGAGAGACACAGGGGTAGAGAGACAGAGGGGGTAGAGAGACAAAGGGGTAGAGAGACAAAGGGGTAGAGAGACAAAGGGGTAGAGAGACAGAGGGGGTAGAGAGACAGAGGGGGTAGAGAGACAGAGGGGGTAGAGAGACAGCGGGGTAGAGAGACAAAGGGGGTAGAGAGACAGAGGGGGTAGAGAGACAGAGGGGGTAGAGGGACAAAGGGGGTAGAGAGACAGAGGGGGTAGAGAGACAGAGGGGGTAGAGAGACAGAGGGGGTAGAGAGACAAAGGGGGTAGAGAGACAGAGGGGGTAGAGAGACAAAGGGGGTAGAGAGACAAAGGGGGTAGAGAGACAGAGGGGGTAGAGAGACAGAGTGGTAGAGAGACAAAGGGGGTAGAGAGACAAAGGGGTAGAGAAACAAAGGGGGTAGAGAGACAGAGGGGGTAGAGAGACAAAGGGCGTAGAGAGACAAAGTGGTAGAGAGACAGAGGGGGTAGAGAGACAAAGGGGGTAGAGAGACAGAGGGGGTAGAGAGACAAAGGGGGTAGAGAGAGACAGAGGGGGTAGAGAGACAAAGGGGGTAGAGAGACAGAGGGGGTAGAGAGACAGAGGGGGTAGAGAGACAAAGGGGTAGAGAGACAGAGGGGGTAGAGAGACAGATGTGTAGAGAGACAGATGGGTAGAGAGACAAAGGGGGTAGAGAGACAAAGGGGGTAGAGAGACAAAGGGGTAGAGAGACAGAGGGGTAGAGAGACAGATGGGGTAGAGAGACAGATGGGTAGAGAGACAAAGGGGTAGAGAGACAGAGGGGGTAGAGAGACAAAGGGGTAGAGAGACAAAGGGGTAGAGAGACAGAGGGGGTAGAGAGACAGAGGGGATAGAGAGACAAAGGGGGTAGAGAGATAGAGGGGGTAGAGAGACAAAGGGGGTAGAGAGACAGAGGGGGTAGAGAGACAGAGGGGGTAGAGAGACAAAGGGGTAGAGAGACAAAGGGGGTAGAGAGACAGACAGAGGAGTAGAGAGACAGAGGGGGTAGAGAGACAAAGGGGGTAGAGAGACAGAGGGGGTAGAGAGACAAAGGGGTAGAGAGACAGAGGGGGTAGAGAGACAGACAGAGGAGTAGAGAGACAGAGGGGGTAGAGAGACAGAGGGGGTAGAGAGACAGAGGGGGTATTGAGACAAAGGGGTAGAGAGACAGAGGGGTAGAGAGACAAAGTGGGTAGAGAGACAAAGGGGTAGAGAGACAAAGGGGTAGAGAGACAAAGGGGTAGAGAGACAGAGGGGGTAGAGAGACAGAGGGGGTAGAGAGACAAAGGGGGTAGAGAGACAGACAGAGGTGGTAGAGAGACAGAGGGGGTAGAGAGACAGAGGGGGTAGAGAGACAGAGGGGGTAGAGAGACAGAAGGGGGTAGAGAGACAGAGGGGGTAGAGAGACAAAGGGGGTAGAGAGACAGAGGGGATAGAGAGACAAAGGGGGTAGAGAGACAGAGGGGGTAGAGAGAGACAAAGGGGGTAGAGAGACAGAGGGGGTAGAGAGACAGAGGGGGTAGAGAGACAAAGGGGGTAGAGAGACAGAGGGGGTAGAGAGACAAAGGGGTTAGAGAGACAGAGGGGGTAGAGAGACAAAGGGGGTAGAGAGACAGAGGGGGTAGAGAGACAGAGTGGTAGAGAGACAAAGGGGGTAGAGAGACAGAGGGGGTAGAGAGACAAAGGGGTAGAGAGACAGAGGGGGTAGAGAGACAGAGGGGGTAGAGAGACAGAGGGGTAGAGAGACAAAGGGGGTAGAGAGACAAAGGGGGTAGAGAGACAGAGGGGGTAGAGAGACAGAGGGGGTAGAGAGACAAAGGGGGTAGAGAGACAAAGGGGGTAGACAGACAGAGGGGGTAGAGAGACAAAGGGGGTAGAGAGACAGAGGGGGTAGAGAGACAGAGGGGGTAGAGAGACAGAGGGGCTAGAGAGACAAAGGGGGTAGAGAGACAGACAGAGGGGGTAGAGAGACAGAGGGGGTAGAGAGACAAAGGGGGTAGAGAGACAGAGGGGGTAGAGAGACAAAGGGGGTAGAGAGACAGAAGGGGTAGAGAGACAGAGGGGGTAGAGAGACAGAGGGGGTAGAGAGACAAAGGGGGTAGAGAGACAAAGGGGGTAGAGAGACAGAGGGGGTAGAGAGACAAAGGGGTAGAGAGACAGAGGGGGTAGAGAGACAGAGGGGGTAGAGAGACAGAGGGGGTAGAGAGACAGAGGGGGTAGAGAGACAAAGGGGGTAGAGAGACAGAGGGGGTAGAGAGACAGAGGGGGTAGAGAGACAAAGGGGGTAGAGAGACAAAGGGGGTAGAGAGACAGAGGGGTTAGAGAGACAAAGGGGGTAGAGAGACAGAGGGGGTAGAGAGACAGAGGGGGTAGAGAGACAAAGGGGGTAGAGAGACAGAGGGGGTAGAGAGACAAAGGGGGTAGAGAGACAGAGGAGTAGAGAGACAGAGGGGGTAGAGAGACAGAGGAGTAGAGAGACAGAGGGGGTAGAGAGACAAAGGGGTAGAGAGACAGAGGAGTAGAGAGACAGAGGGGGTAGAGAGACAGACAGAGGGGGTAGAGAGACAAAGGGGGTAGAGAGACAGAGGGGGTAGAGAGACAAAGGGGGTAGAGAGACAAAGGGGGTAGAGAGACAGAGGGGGTAGAGAGACAGAGGGGGTAGAGAGACAAAGGGGTAGAGAGACAGAGGGGGTAGAGAGACAGAGGGGGTAGAGAGAAAGAGTGGTAGAGAGACAAAGGGGTAGAGAGACAGAGGGGTAGAGAGACAGAGAGAGGGGGGTAGAGAGACAGAGGGGGTAGAGAGACAGAGGGGGTAGAGAGACAAAGGGGGTAGAGAGACAAAGGGGGTAGAGAGACAAAAGGGGTTAGAGAGACAGAGAGGGTAGAGAGACAGAGGGGGTAGAGAGACAAAGGGGGTAGAGAGACAAAGGGGGTAGAGAGACAGAGGGGGTAGAGAGACAGAGGGGGGTAGAGAGACAAAGGGGGTAGAGAGACCGAGGGGGTAGAGAGACAAAGGGGGTAGAGAGACAGAGGGGGTAGATAGACAGAGGGGGTAGAGAGACAGAGGGGGTAGAGAGACAGAGGGGGTAGAGAGACAGAGGGGGTAGAGAGACAAAGGGGGTAGAGAGACAAAGGGGGTAGAGAGACAGAGGAGTAGAGAGACAGAGGGGGTAGAGAGACAGAGGAGTAGAGAGACAGAGGGGGTATCGAGACAAAGGGGTAGAGAGACAGAGGAGTAGAGAGACAGAGGGGGTAGAGAGACAGACAGAGGGGGTAGAGAGACAAAGGGGGTAGAGAGACAGAGGGAGTAGAGAGACAAAGGGGGTAGAGAGACAAAGGGGGTAGAGAGACAGAGGGGGTAGATAGACAGAGGGGGTAGAGAGACAGAGGGGGGTAGAGAGACAGAGGGGGTAGAGAGACAGAGGGGGTAGAGTGACAAAGGGGGTAGAGAGACAAAGGGGGTAGAGAGACAAAGGGGGTAGAGAGACAAAGGGGTAGAGAGACAGAGGGGGTAGAGAGACAGAGGGGGTAGAGAGACAGAGGGGGTAGAGAGACAGAGGGGGTAGAGAGACAGAGGGGGTAGAGAGACAGAGGGGGTAGAGAGACAGAGTGGTAGAGAGACAGAGGGGGTAGAGAGACAAAGGGGTAGAGAGACAGAGGGGGTAGAGAGACAGAGGGGGTAGAGAGACAGAGGGGGTAGAGAGACAGAGGGGGTAGAGAGACAAAGGGGGTAGAGAGACAAAGGGGGTAGAGAGACAAAGGGGGTAGAGAGACAGAGGAGTAGAGAGACAGAGGGGGTAGAGAGACAGAGGAGTAGAGAGACAGAGGGGGTAGAGAGACAGAGGAGTAGAGAGACAGAGGGGGTAGAGAGACAGAGGTGGTAGAGAGACAGAGGGGGTAGAGAGACAAAGGGGTAGAGAGACAGAGGGGGTAGAGAGACAAAGGGGGTAGAGAGACAAAGGGGGTAGAGAGACAGACAAAGGGGGTAGAGAGACAAAGGGGTAGAGAGACAGACAAAGGGGTAGAGAGACAAAGGGGGTAGAGAGACAGAGGGGGTAGAGAGACAGAGGGGGTAGAGAGACAAAGGGGGTAGAGAGACAAAGGGGGTAGAGAGACAGACAGAGGGGGTAGACAGACAGAGGGGGTAGAGAGACAGAGAGGGTAGAGACAGAGGGGGTAGAGAGACAAAGGGGGTAGAGAGACAGAGGGGGTAGAGAGACAGAGGGGGTAGAGAGACAGAGGGGGTAGAGAGACAAAGGGGGTAGAGAGACAAAGGGGGTAGAGAGACAGAGGGGGTAGAGAGACAGAGGGGGTAGAGAGACAGAGGGGGTAGAGAGACACAGGGGTAGAGAGACAGAGGGGGTAGAGAGACAGACAGAAAGGGTAGAGAGACAAAGGGGTAGAGACAGAGGGGTTAGAGAGACAGAGGGGGTAGAGAGACAGAGGGGGTAGAGAGACAGAGGGGGTAGAGAGACAGAGGGGGTAGAGAGACAAAGGGAGTAGAGAGACAGAGGGGGTAGACAGACAAAGGGGGTAGAGAGACAGAGGGGTAGAGAGACAGAGGGGGTAGAGAGACAGAGGGGGTAGAGAGACAGAGGGGGTAGAGAGACAGAGGGGGTAGAGAGACAAAGGGGGTAGAGAGACAAAGGGGGTAGAGAGACAGAGGGGGTAGAGAGACAAAGGGGGTAGAGAGACAGAGCGGGTAGAGAGACAGAGGGGGTAGAGAGACAAAGGGGTAGAGAGACAGAGGGGGTAGAGAGACAGAGGGGGTAGAGAGACAAAGGGGGTAGAGAGACAAAGGGGTAGAGAGACAGAGGAGTAGAGAGACAGAGGGGGTAGAGAGACAGACAGAGGGGGTAGAGAGACAAAGGGGGTAGAGAGACAGAGGGGGTAGAGAGACAAAGGGGGTAGAGAGACAAAGGGGGTAGAGAGACAGAGGGGGTAGAGAGACAGAGGGGTAGAGAGACAGACAGAGGGGGTAGAGAGACAAAGGGGGTAGAGAGACAGAGGGGGTAGAGAGACAGAGGGGTAGAGAGACAGAGGGGGTAGAGAGACAGAGGGGGTAGAGAGACAAAGGGGGTAGAGAGACAGAGGGGGTAGAGAGACAAAGGGGTAGAGAGACAGAGGGGGTAGAGAGACAGAGGGGGTAGAGAGACAAAGGGGGTAGAGAGACAGAGGGGGTAGAGAGACAGAGGGGGTAGAGAGAAAAAGGGGGGTAGAGAGACAGAGGGGGTAGAGAGACAGAGGGGGTAGAGAGACAAAGGGGGTAGAGAGACAGAGGGGGTAGAGAGACAGAGGGGGTAGAGAGACAAAGGGGGGTAGAGAGACAGACAAAGGGGGTAGAGAGACAAAGGGGGTAGAGAGACAAAGGGGGTAGAGAGACAAAGGGGGTAGAGAGACAAAGGGGGTAGAGAAACAGACAGAGGGGGTAGAGAGACAGAGGGGGTAGAGAGACAGAGGGGGTAGAGAGACAGAGGGGGTAGACAGACAGAGGGTGTAGAGAGACAGAGGGGGTAGAGAGACAGAGGGTGTAGAGAGACAGAGGAGTAGAGAGACAGAGGAGTAGAGAGACAGAGGGGGTAGAGAGACAGAGGGGGTAGAGAGACAGAGGGGGTAGAGAGACAGAGGGGGTAGAGAGACAAAGGGGTAGAGAGACAGAGGGGGTAGAGAGACAAAGGGGTAGAGAGACAGAGGGGGTAGAGAGACAGGGGGGGTAGAGAGACAGAGGGGGTAGAGAGACAGAGGTGGTAGAGAGACAAAGGGGGTAGAGAGACAAAGGGGGTAGAGAGACAAAGGGGGTAGAGAGACAAAGGGGGGTAGAGAGACAAAGGGGGTAGAGAGACACAGGGGTAGAGAGACAGAGGGGGTAGAGAGACAGACAGAGGGGGTAGAGAGACAGACAGAGGGGGTAGAGAGACAAAGGGGTAGAGAGACAGAGGGGGTAGAGAGACAAAGGGGTAGAGAGACAAAGCGGGTAGAGAGACAGAGGGGGTAGATAGACAAAGGGGGTAGAGAGACAGAGGGGGTAGAGAGACAGAGGGGGTAGAGAGACAGAGGGGGTAGAGAGACAAAGGGGGTAGAGAGACAGAGGGGGTAGAGAGACAAAGGGGTAGAGAGACAAAGGGGGTAGAGAGACAGACAGAGGGGTAGAGAGACAAAGGGGTAGAGAGACAAAGGGGGTAGAGAGACAGACAGAGGGGTAGAGAGACACAGGGGTAGAGAGACAGAGGGGGTAGAGAGACAGACAGAGGGGGTAGAGAGACAGACAGAGGGGGTAGAGAGACAAAGGGGTAGAGAGACAAAGGGGTAGAGAGACAAAGGGGGTAGAGAGACAGAGGGGGTAGAGAGACAAAGGGGGTAGAGAGAGCAGAGGGGGTAGAGAGACAGAGGGGGTAGAGAGACAGAGGGGGTAGAGAGACAGAGGGGGTAGAGAGACAAAGGGGGTAGAGAGACAAAGGGGTAGAGAGACAAAGGGGGTAGAGAGACAGACAGAGGGGTAGAGAGACAAAGGGGGTAGAGAGACAAAGGGGGTAGAGAGACAGAGGGGGTAGAGAGACAGAGGGGGTAGAGAGACAAAGGGGGGTAGAGAGACAGAGGGGGTAGAGAGACAAAGGGGGTAGAGAGACAGAGGGGGTAGAGAGACAGAGGGGGTAGAGAGACAAAGGGGGGTAGAGAGACAGACAAAGGGGGTAGAGAGACAAAGGGGGTAGAGAGACAAAGGGGGTAGAGAGACAAAGGGGGTAGAGAGACAAAGGGGGTAGAGAGACAGAGGGGGTAGAGAGACAGAGGGGGTAGAGAGACAGAGGGGGTAGACAGACAGAGGGTGTAGAGAGACAGAGGGGGTAGAGAGACAGAGGGTGTAGAGAGACAGAGGAGTAGAGAGACAGAGGAGTAGAGAGACAGAGGGGGTAGAGAGACAGAGGGGGTAGAGAGACAGAGGGGGTAGAGAGACAGAGGGGGTAGAGAGACAAAGGGGGGTAGAGAGACAGAGGGGGTAGAGAGACAAAGGGGGTAGAGAGACAGAGGGGGTAGAGAGACAGAGGGGGTAGAGAGACAAAGGGGGGTAGAGAGACAGACAAAGGGGGTAGAGAGACAAAGGGGGTAGAGAGACAAAGGGGGTAGAGAGACAAAGGGGGTAGAGAGACAAAGGGGGTAGAGAGACAGACAGAGGGGGTAGAGAGACAGAGGGGGTAGAGAGACAGAGGGGGTAGAGAGACAGAGGGGGTAGACAGACAGAGGGTCTAGAGAGACAGAGGGGGTAGAGAGACAGAGGGTGTAGAGAGACAGAGGAGTAGAGAGACAGAGGAGTAGAGAGACAGAGGGGGTAGAGAGACAGAGGGGGTAGAGAGACAGAGGGGGTAGAGAGACAGAGGGGGTAGAGAGACAAAGGGGTAGAGAGACAGAGGGGGTAGAGAGACAAAGGGGTAGAGAGACAGAGGGGGTAGAGAGACAGGGGGGGTAGAGAGACAGAGGGGGTAGAGAGACAGAGGTGGTAGAGAGACAAAGGGGGTAGAGAGACAAAGGGGGTAGAGAGACAAAGGGGGTAGAGAGACAAAGGGGGGTAGAGAGACAAAGGGGGTAGAGAGACACAGGGGTAGAGAGACAGAGGGGGTAGAGAGACAGACAGAGGGGGTAGAGAGACAGACAGAGGGGGTAGAGAGACAAAGGGGTAGAGAGACAGAGGGGGTAGAGAGACAAAGGGGTAGAGAGACAAAGGGGGTAGAGAGACAGAGGGGGTAGATAGACAAAGGGGGTAGAGAGACAGAGGGCGTAGAGAGACAGAGGGGGTAGAGAGACAGAGGGGGTAGAGAGACAAAGGGGGTAGAGAGACAGAGGGGGTAGAGAGACAAAGGGGTAGAGAGACAGAGGGGGTAGAGAGACAGGGGGGGTAGAGAGACAGAGGGGGTAGAGAGACAGAGGTGGTAGAGAGACAGAGGGGGTAGAGAGACAAAGGGGGTAGAGAGACAAAGGGGGTAGAGAGACAAAGGGGGGTAGAGAGACAAAGGGGGTAGAGAGACACAGGGGTAGAGAGACAGAGGGGGTAGAGAGACAGACAGAGGGGGTAGAGAGACAGACAGAGGGGGTAGAGAGACAAAGGGGTAGAGAGACAAAGGGGTAGAGAGACAAAGGGGGTAGAGAGACAGAGGGGGTAGAGAGACAAAGGGGGTAGAGAGAGCAGAGGGGGTAGAGAGACAGAGGGGGTAGAGAGACAGAGGGGGTAGAGAGACAGAGGGGGTAGAGAGACAAAGGGGGTAGAGAGACAAAGGGGTAGAGAGACAAAGGGGGTAGAGAGACAGACAGAGGGGTAGAGAGACAAAGGGGGTAGAGAGACAGAGGGGGTAGAGAGACAGAGGGGGTAGAGAGACAAAGGGGGGTAGAGAGACAGAGGGGGTAGAGAGACAAAGGGGGTAGAGAGACAGAGGGGGTAGAGAGACAGAGGGGGTAGAGAGACAAAGGGGGGTAGAGAGACAGACAAAGGGGGTAGAGAGACAAAGGGGGTAGAGAGACAAAGGGGGTAGAGAGACAAAGGGGGTAGAGAGACAAAGGGGGTAGAGAAACAGACAGAGGGGGTAGAGAGACAGAGGGGGTAGAGAGACAGAGGGGGTAGAGAGACAGAGGGGGTAGACAGACAGAGGGTGTAGAGAGACAGAGGGGGTAGAGAGACAGAGGGTGTAGAGAGACAGAGGAGTAGAGAGACAGAGGAGTAGAGAGACAGAGGGGGTAGAGAGACAGAGGGGGTAGAGAGACAGAGGGGGTAGAGAGACAGAGGGGTAGAGAGACAGAGGGGGTAGAGAGACAGAGGGGGTAGAGAGACAGAGGTGGTAGAGAGACAGAGGGGGTAGAGAGACAAAGGGGGTAGAGAGACAAAGGGGGTAGAGAGACAAAGGGGGTAGAGAGACAAAGGGGGGTAGAGAGACAAAGGGGGTAGAGAGACAAAGGGGTAGAGAGACAGAGGGGGTAGAGAGACAGAGGGGGTAGAGAGACAGAGGTGGTAGAGAGACAGAGGGGGTAGAGAGACAAAGGGGGTAGAGAGACAAAGGGGGTAGAGAGACACAGGGGTAGAGAGACAGAGGGGGTAGAGAGACAGACAGAGGGGGTAGAGAGACAGACAGAGGGGGTAGAGAGACAAAGGGGTAGAGAGACAGAGGGGGTAGAGAGACAAAGGGGGTAGAGAGACAAAGGGGTAGAGAGACAAAGGGGGTAGAGAGACAGAGGGGGTAGAGAGACAGACAGAGGGGGTAGAGAGACAAAGGGGTAGAGAGACAGAGGGGGTAGAGAGACAAAGGGGGTAGAGAGACAAAGGGGTAGAGAGACAAAGGGGGTAGAGAGACAAAGGGGGTAGAGAGACAGAGGGGGTAGAGAGACAGAGGGAGTAGAGAGACAAAGGGGGTAGAGAGACAGAGGGGGTAGAGAGACAAAGGGGTTAGAGAGACAGAGGGGTAGAGAGACAGACAGAGGGGTAGAGAGACAGATGGGGTAGAGAGACAGAGGGGGTAGAGAGACAGAGGGGGTAGAGAGACAGAGGGGGTAGAGAGACAGAGGGGGCAGAGAGACAGAGGGGGTAGAGAGACAGAGTGGGTAGAGAGACAAAGGGGTAGAGAGACAGAGGGGGTAGAGAGACAGAGGGGGTAGAGAGACAGAGGGGGTAGAGAGACAGGGGGGGTAGAGAGACAGAGTGGTAGAGAGACAAAGGGGTAGAGAGACAGAGGGGGTAGAGAGACAGAGTGGTAGAGAGACAAAGGGGTAGAGAGACAGACGGGGTAGAGAGACAGAGGGTGTAGAGAGACAGACAGAGGGGTAGACAGACAGAGAGAGGGTTAGATAGACAAAGGTGGTAGAGAGAGACAAAGGGGGTAGAGAGACAGAGGAGTAGAGAGACAGACAGACGGGTAGAGAGACAGAGAGGTAGAGAGACAAAGGGGTAGACAGACAGAGAGAGGGGTAGATAGACAAAGGGGGTAGAGAGAGACAGAGCTTGAAATATTTCGTGAAATATTTCACTTAAACAGGACGGGGGATCGGGGGGGATTTTACACAAAGCAAAGCATCGAAAATTAATAAAATAAAATAAAATGATGACGGAGGCAAAGTGCTGAGTACACCCGTCATCTTCTTGAGTCATCTGATGGTAAAAAATTAAAAAGAGATAAGGAGAGATGGGTGGCTGTGGATGTGTGAGCGAGTTATCCGTCTTATCGGGCCCTGTACACACACGAGATAAGTTTGTTTAGCTCGCTGTGGGTTCATACGTAGAGACGGTGGGATAGGTGGACAACCACCACCACCACTCACTCAACCACTCACTCAACCACAGACTCACCCACACACTCACTCGTTCACTCACTCAACCACTCAGTCAACCACTCACTCAAACACTCACTCAGCCATCCACTCACTCACCTACTGACTCTCCCACTCACTCACCCACTCACTCAGTCACCTTCTCACTCACCTACTCACTCACCCACACATTCACTCACTCACCCACTCACTCACTCAACCACTCACTCACTCACCCACTCACTCACCTACTCACTCACCCACTCACTCACCTTCTCACTCACCTCACTTACCTACTGACTCACCCACTCACTCACTCACCCACTCACTCACTCACCCACTCACTCACCTACTCACTCAGCCACAGTGAGTGTGAGTGAGTGAGCGTGTGAGTGAGTGTGTGAGGTGGGTGAGTGGGTGAGTGAGTGGGTGGGTGGGTGAGTGAGTGGGTGAGTGAGTGGGTGAGTGGGTGAGTGAGTGGGTGAGTGAGTGGGTGAGTGAGTGAGTGAGTTGGTGAGTGGGCGAGTGAGTGGGTGGGTGGGTGAGTGAGTGGGTGAGTGAGTGGGTGAGTGGGTGAGTGAGTGGGTGAGTGAGTGGGTGAGTGAGTGAGTGAGTTGGTGAGTGGGCGAGTGAGTGGGTGAGTGAGCGAGTGAGTGGGTGAGTGAGTGGGTGAGTGGGCGGGTGGGTGAGTGAGTGTATGCGTGGGTGGGTGAGTGAGTTGGTGAGTGGATGGGTGAGTAAGTGAGTGAGTGAGTGGGTGAGTGAGTTGGTGTGTGAGTGAGTGTATGTGTGTGTGAGTAAGTGTGTGTATGCGTGAGTGGATGGGTAACAGCACTTGCCCCTACACCCTCTCGCTGGAGGCTACACGGGGCAGCTCTATCTTTGTGTCGTCACATCAGGGCTCCGAGTTCACTTCGCTTGAAAGATTTGGGGAAAATGTCTCACACACAGACACACACACACAGACACACACACACACAGACACACACACACAGACACACACACACACTCACACACACAGACACAGACACACACACACACACAGACACACACAGACACACACACACACAGACACACACACAGACACACACACACACACACAGACACACACACAGACACACACACACACACAGACACACACAGACACACACACAGACACACACCTACACACACACACCTACACACACACAGACACATAACAACAACAACAACAACCGCCATTCGCCACTAAGTGGCGGTGACGTCACCACGACGCTTGTGCCAGGCTATGTGCACCCTGAGGCCACGTGAAGTGTCGAACGCCCGCTGGCAGGAGGTCACGGGGCAGACCCAGCAGGTGCCACGGGTCGACTGACTGAGATGACTGGCTGATGCACCACCTGTGCCCCCTACTGTGCCAACCTGCTGTGCTTTAGCCACCCGGCACTCCGCTCGCTGTTGTGAGCGTCGCTCCTCCGCCCTCCGTTGTTGTTGGAGGGCGACTGCCTCCAACTGCCCAGTAGCGTCCTTCACGAGCCTCCTCCACAGAGGCCGATCTTGACACCGCTGGTACCAGTCATCGGCAAAGTCCACTCAGCTCCACGTCCTCCTGTTCCACGTCACGATCATTGCTGACAGATGCATGCCATGTGAATTGCGACTTTAAATGTTAAAGTCAAACTTCAGTTCAGTATTTACTCTGTAACGTGCGATGGAGTATCAGCGCATGATGCCATCAACGCTATGAAGCCGTACCCGTGCATTCGCATGCAAGGATTATCACTTTAAAAACGATAGGATTCGCTTCCAACGTGTGTTTATAGAAAATGTTTGAATGGAACTAGAACAACAAAGCGTGGAACTGTTGTTAAGTAAAGTACATAAAGTTCTAAGAATGAATAAACAATGAAATTAATATTCTTGGTTCTTTGGGTAAAGTCACCACCACGTTAGAAGGGAAACAATAAAATAATAAAAATATAAAACAATAAAATAATAAAAATATAAAACAGTAAAATTATTATTCTTGGTTCTTTGGGTAAAGTCACCACCACGTAGAAGGGAAACAATAAAATAATAAAAATATAAAACAATAAAATTATTATTCTTGGTTCTTTGGGTAAAGTCACCACCACGTAGGAGGGAAACAATAAAATAATAAAAATTATAAAACAATAAAATTATTATTCTTGGTTCTTTGGGTAAAGTCACCACCACGTAGAAGGGAAACAATAAAATAATAAAAACATAAAACAATAAAATGATTATTCTTGGTTCTTTGGGTAAAGTCACCACCACGTAGGAGGGAAACAATAAAATAATAAAAATTATAAAACAATAAAATTATTATTCTTGGTTCTTTGGGTAAAGTCACCACCACGTAGAAGGGAAACAATAAAATAATAAAAACATAAAACAATAAAATTATTATTCTTGGTTCTTTGGGTAAAGTCACCACCACGTAGAAGGGAAACAATAAAATAATAAAAATATAAAACAATAAAATAATAAACATATAAAACAATGAAATTATTACTCTTGGTTCTTTGGGTAAAGTCACCACCACGTAGAAGGGAAACAATAAAATAATAAAAATATCAAACAATAAAATTATTACTCTTGGTTCTTTGGGTAAAGTCACCACCACGTAGAAGGGAAACAATAAAATAATAAAAATATCAAACAATAAAATTATTACTCTTGGTTCTTTGGGTAAAGTCACCACCACGTAGAAGGGAAACAATAAAATAATAAAAACATAAAACAATAAAATTATTATTCTTGGTTCTTTGGGTAAAGTCACCACCACGTAGAAGGGAAACAATAAAATAATAAAAATATAAAACAATAAAATAATAAACATATAAAACAATGAAATTATTACTCTTGGTTCTTTGGGTAAAGTCACCACCACGTAGAAGGGAAACAATAAAATAATAAAAATATCAAACAATAAAATTATTACTCTTGGTTCTTTGGGTAAAGTCACCACCACGTAGAAGGGAAACAATAAAATAATAAAAATATCAAACAATAAAATTATTACTCTTGGTTCTTTGGGTAAAGTCACCACCACGTAGAAGGGAAACAGACACCCACAGAGACCCACAGAGACTCACAGAGACACACAGAGACACACAGAGACTCACAGAGACACACAGACACACACAGACACACAGAGACACACAGACATACACAGACACACAGAGACACACAGACACACACAGAGACTCACAGAGACCCACAGAGACCCACAGAGACACACAGAGACACAGAGAGACACACAGAGACTCACAGAGACTCACAGAGATACACAGACACACACAGAGACTCACAGAGACACACAGACACACACAGAGGCTCACAGAGACACACAGACACACACAGACACACAGAGACACACAGACACACACAGACACACAGAGACACACAGCCACACACAGAGACCCACAGAGACTCACAGAGACCGACAGAGAACCACAGAGACCCACAGAGACACACAGAGACTCAAAGAGACTCACAGAGACCCACAGAGACTCACAGAGACCCACAGACACCCACATAGACCCACAGAGACTCACAGAGACCCACAGACACCCACAGAGACTCACAGAGATTCATAGACACTCACAGAGACCCACAGAGACTCGGAGAGACCCACAGAGACTCACAGAGACTCACAGAGACTCACAGAGACCCACAGCCACTCACAGAGACTCACAGCAGGCAAACCCTCTGACATTCTGTGTACCAGGCGAGGTAGTCAACATCTCACAGGGTCCAGGGATCGAACCCACGACCTCCTGTGTACCAGGCGAGGTAGTCAACATCTCACAGGGTCTAGGGATAGAACCCACGACCTCCTGTAGACCAGGCGAGGTAGTCAACATCTCACAGGGTCCAGGGATCGAACCCACGACCTCCTGTA